>NW_022196897.1:156241877-156247744 GCF_008632895.1 Mastomys coucha | reverse complement strand
GCAGTTAAAGACAGATAATGGCCCAGCATACACTGCATATTCCTTTGTGTTCTTTTATAAACAAATGCATATTGATTTAATCCATGGATTACCCTACAATCCACAGGGGCAAGGAATAGTGGAAAGAGCTCATAGGACCTTAAAAGAATGCTTATTAAAACAAAAAGGGGGAATAGGCTATGGTCTTACCCTGAGAGAAAAGATATCTATTGCTCTCCTTACTCTTAATTTTTTTCAATTGGATAATGAAGGAAAATCAGCTGCAGAACGGCATGTATCTGCCCCTTCCACTTCTAAAGGGTTTGTGCAATGGAAGGATATTTTAACAGGTTCATGGCATGGCCTGGATCCGGTATTGACATGGGCGAGAGGATCTGTTTGTGTGTTTCCACAGGACCGCCGAGATCCCATTTGGATTCCTGAATGGCTTACGAGGGAAAAGTGCCCCACCTCAAGATGCACCTGCCGAATGCTGAGTGGGGTGAATGGGAGTTGCGCAGATATTTCTCCCATGGCCATGATTACCGGTAGAGCAGTAGGAAATGCCTCGTTTGAAAAATTATGTCCTTGCTCCAACCCTTGTATAGTTAGTAATGCTAGCCTTAGTAAAGCAAACAGGAGTAAGCTAGATTGTAGCCCTCAGGATAGATTCCCCTTTGCTGTGGTTGCCAGGATGCCCAGGTACATTCGCGGCAGTTGGAGCCACAGCTTCTATTATTGCATTGAGTTCCACTGTCCAGACAGCTAGCGCCCTCAATAATTTAAAGAGTGGGCGGGTATTGGAACCGTGGGTGCTTTACTGGTCCTTGACAGTATATTGGCATTGTGGTGCATCTGCAGTATGCGGGTCCGGCAGCAATGACAGGCTGCTTTGGTAGTGGAAGCATTTGCAGCCCTGGAGGCGAGGCAATCTCCACAGTCTTGGTTAACTATTCTGAATGTTCTTCACACTCAGGATGCGAGGCTAAGCACTGCACTAGAGATCAGCTTCTAGCGGTCTCTTGGAGAGCACGTCTGATTGCATGTGGGTTGATGCCTCAGGTCCCACCTCCAGAAAAAAGGCATAGGATGGGCATGGCACCAACTTGGCTGCTACGGGTTAGGGCTCTGGCAAATAAATCACCTAAGACAGAGGCACGTACCAAGTGGCTTCTACGGGTTAGGGCTCTGACAAATAAATCACCTAAGCCAGAGGCATGTACTGAGTGGCTATGTTAACTAAGCCTGGTTTGTAGTACAAACTAGCTGTACGTGTTCTCAAAGACGGGTTTGATATTTTGCCAAGAGATATTAACTAAGCCCGGTTTGTAGTACAAACTAGCTGTATGTGTTCTCAAAGACGGGTTTGATATTTTGCCAAGAGATATTACCATCAGGTTGTAATGCCATTACAATGTCCTTTTCATGGTTACTGGAGATCAGACCTCAGACCTTGCCTGTTGCATTTAAAACAAAAAGGGGGGATTGTGGGGAGCCGCAGCTGCCACCCTATACATTGAACACCTGGTCTCCGGCCAGAGCAGAGAGCATTGTGATAAACAAGCCCTTATTTGGAAAAGCTGAGTGCCTCCAGTTTGTCATGCAAGCTGGCATGATTTCCCACAGCCTATTATGTTTTGCCACGTAGCCGATGCTGATTGGGACCAGGGAAAGTATTTAACCCGTGAGGGCTGGGGGCTAGAGAGAGAAGAGAGAAAGAAGAAATGAACGAATGATTCTGTAGTACAAGGTTCCTGAATAAACTGCTTGGAGAAGAGCTCGTGGTCGCCTCCTTATTTCCACTGGTCGGTGAAGCAGCGACAGTTGACTTTTATTTGTCTGCATGAGTGTGAGCCTGCCCAAGTAGATCCACACCACGTGAGTACAGAAGCCTGTGGAGGTCAGAGCAGAGCAGTGGATCCTCTGGAACTGGGTTCACAGTGGTTGTAAGCTGCCATGTGGGTCCTGGGAACCAATCCATGTCCTCTGCAAAAGAAGAGCCTTCTTACTTCCGAGCCATTGCTAGCACTGCCTCCGTTTTTTATTTTATTTTATTATTGGTTTTTGGAAACGGTCTCACTATGTAGTCTTAGCTGGCCTGGAAGTCTTGATATGTAGGTCAGGATGGCCCTGGATGTAGAGATCTGTCTGTCTACCAAGGACGGTGATTAAGGGCATGTCCTATAGCACGCTTCCTGGCCTATTGTTTACTCACATATTTAGAAGTCTTCCCACGTGGATCCTTACCCCTACATACACACCCAGGCTGAGAGTCGAGCCCAGAACTGTTTTGCTTACCGGGCGTATGCTCCGCCACAGACCTCCATCTCCGGCTCTAGGTCTCCCAAGACGAGGTCTTGCTCTTGATGCCCAGACTGATCTAAACTTTACAGATTTCCTGCCTCGGCCTCCTGAATGCTGGGACAAATATGTTATTTCTTTGCTCCTACCCTTCAAATGATCTATTTAACCAAGGTGGATCTAGAGGCCTGCTTGTGTCAGCTACTCCACGTGCTCTGATGTACTGTTAGGTGCAGACAAAGTCCGTGAGTTCAGTGTGCGGAGCCACTCCTGGAATTACAGGCTGCTCAGCAGCAGGGGTGGACTCCTTTGATCTGCTGCATTTTACCCAAGTTCCCAGGAAACTCCGGATCTCCTGCTTGGAGGTCCACACTCAGAGTAGCAAAGGCTCAGAGCTGGCTCCTGGTTCCCTCTAACCATTCTTTTTCCTTCCTTTTGTTCTCTCTCCTTCCCTTCTCCCTGCCTTTCTCTCTCTCTCCTTCCCTCCATCCTTTTCTTTTTCTTCTTCTGTTTCATTTTTATTTTCCTTTCTTCCTGCTCCTCTTTCTTGTGTTTTGTCGTTGTTGCTGCTGTTGTTGAGACGGGCTCTTACTCTGTAGCCCTCCTTGACCTGGCATTTACTACAAAGACCACACAGATCTCAAACTTACAATTATCCTTTTACCTCTGCTTCCTGGGTCCTGGGATTACTGTGCAATGTTCCACCATGGCAGGCAGATTCCCAAAGTCTGGTCCCCAGAGGAGAAGGAGGAGGAAGAGATGAGGAAGAGCAGCAGCAGGGAGGGGCAGAAACTGGAAGCCTTAGGCACATGGACACGTCAGGCCTCATTCCCAACCTCTGGTGTCTGGGGTCAGGTCCGCCCTATGCGGATGCTGACTATGAGTTGAGTCAGCACTGGTGGGGATGCTGACTATGCATTGAGTCAGCACTGATGGGGATGCTGGGCTTGAGAACCTTTAGTTAATGTTGGAGCTTCTCATCCTCTCACAAAGGCCCCGCCCCTCCTATAGCGTCTTCACTGAGCAGCCAGCCCCAAGCCATCCCCTTGCACAGAGACAGAGCTTCTCCTTCCAGGAGCCTTGCCCTGGGAGCCTGCTCCTTGAATCCCTCGCATGGCAGCACACATGGTTTAGCCAAGATGACAGGAGGTTTCTTTCTGTTGAGAGGGTTGACAGGCCTCCCATCACAGCTTGACTGACAGCCCCCTAATCAGCAGGGAGAGAGTGGTGCGCCTCTAGAATGATGTTTGCTCTGTAAATATTTGACATTATCTACCCTGAAAACCTGAAAGAGAACTTCATTTTTCTTTCTTTTTCTGGGAATACAGCAAGTCACAGAACACCCATAAGTATAATTAGGCTGACAAGGGAGTTTCTGATTGGGGCCGGGGACTTAACATGCTTCGACGATCACAGACACCTCTGCTGGCTCCTTGTGGTACATGAGGGTGGTTCATCTGTGGCCACTGGGCTCTCAGTGACCTCTGGCACACTGCAAATGCTTGGGCCAGGGTAGGGCCTAAGCGTCTGCATTTCAAACCAGCTCCCAGGGCTTCTGAGAGACCCATGTGAGGGGCAGGAGCTGGATGACCTGGCTACTGATGCCTGCCTCATGTCCAGGGATGCCTGAGAAGCCAGTGAGGGTCATTCAATGAGTTTAGTTTTCAAGTCTTGTTCTACAGATTGCCAGAGGCATGCCAAGGAATCTCACCTCTCTGTTTATGAGCAGTGTTAGTATTTTTAATTATTTTAAACAAATTTTTATTATAATATTTTTTATTTATTTTATGTTGTAAATGTGAGTGGGTGTACATGCCACACTGAGTGAAGGTTAGAGGACAGCTTCAGGAGCTGGTCTCTTTTCTATCATGTGGGTCCCAGGAATTGAACTCAGCTCAGCAGGCTTGGCAGCAAGCACCTCTCCCTGCAGAGCCTTCTTGCTGACTATTAGTTTTAACTTGAGGGGGTTTTCCTTCCAGTTTTCTCTCTCATATGATTTTTTATTTGGAGTATGAGGGATTCAACCCAGGGCTTTGCTCCTGCTAAGGAAGCCTTGGGCCACTGAGCTACATCCCCAGCCCTACTTTTAACTTTGAGACGGGGTCTCACCCAGCTGCTCAAGCTAGCCTGGAACTCCTCACCCTGTAGCCCACAGAGAACTTGGCCTTATGCACTTGCTGCATTAGTTAGGCTCACAGGTCTAAGTCACCAAACTCAACTTCCCCATGATATATATATATATTTAAATATATATTAAATATATATATACATATATATATATACATATATATGTATATGTATGTATATATATATGTATATATATGTATATATATATATATATATATAATTTTAAAAGATTGATTTTGGGCTGGTGAGATGGCTCAGTGGTTAAGAGCACGACTGTTCTTTCAGAGGTCCTGAGTTCAAATCCCAGGAACTACATGATGGCTCACAACCATCTGTAATGGAATCTGATGCCCTCTTCTGATGTGTTTGAAGACAGCTACAGTGTTCTTACATATAATAAATAAATAAAGCTTTAAAAAAAGTTAAAAGTTTGATTTTCACATACACACACACACACTCGTGCGCGCGTGCACACACACATAGGCATGAGATACACATACATGCTTGTAGGTATGTCTGTGTAGCTCATGTCCATGGTGACCGGGGAGGTCAAAGGTGGGCAATTGGATCTCCTGGAATTGGAGTTGCCAATGGTTGTGAGCCAATATATGGGTGCTGCAGATGGAACTCAGGTCCTCTGGAAGAGCAGCCAGCACTCCGAACTGCTGAGCCAGCTCTCCAGCAACCCCTAGTCCCACCCCACCTTCTTTGACCTTTTTTTTTTTTTTTTTCCAGACAGTGTTTCAGTATGTAGCTCTGACTGTCCTGAAACTAACCATGCTGGTCTGGAACCCACAGAGATACACCTGTCTCTGTCTCCTGGGGGCTTCCTCTAATATTTTAATAACACCAGAATACCTGATACTTTTTCACAGGTGTGGCTTCTTTGGAGAAGTGTAGAATATGCTTTGACTAAAGTTTCAAGCTCCAACGTCCCTGCTGATAGTATACTTTTATGGCCACTATAAAGGATCAAGTCAGAAATTCCCTTCAAGAACTTGATACACAGCAGATTCTTATATTTTTGGTTGTGAGCCTAGCCTTTAACGGCTGAGCCATCTCTCCAGCCCACAGCAGATTCCTGATGATATTTTAACACATATTGTGTAAAATATTTAAACTTAATATTAAAATACTAGTTTACCAGGCAACGGCTGTCCCATCCTCTTCCTGCCCAGGCTGCTGCCTGTATGTAGTAGTGGATGGTGGATGAGGCAGGGATCACGTGTAGGATGGATGAAGACTAAGCTAGCTATCTGCTCTCCGCCATAGGGCAGGGCTGGAAGGCAGGCTTGGGGCTGGCTTGATCCATTTCTTCATGTGGCATGTGGCCTCCCATGCGTCCTTCAGCCATCCTTGGCTGTGGTGTTGTCATCTCTGTTGTGGGCACCTCATATTTTCTCCAGGACTCTGAGAGGAATACATCCAAGGACACAGAGGAAGGATGCCCAGGTCCTTTT
>NW_022196897.1:156207878-156241867 GCF_008632895.1 Mastomys coucha | reverse complement strand
ATGAGACAGGATCTCATGTAGCCTGGGCTGGCCTTGAACTTACTATACACTAGATTCTTTCCCCTCCTGCTTCTACCTCCTAAGTGCTGAGATGGAATGTATATACCCTGTGCTGGGAAAAGTCCTTTCTAACTGATGAAGCTCAAACACACGAGTCCCTTGCTGCTTCTGTTCTGGGGTCTTGGGTGGTCTTGGTGCTGGGATGTTGTAGGGGAGGAGGGCATATGGATGTCATGAACATGACAGTGCTGAGGGTCAGGGGGACAGGTGTCCTGTCAGAGGCAGGCAACCTAAGTGACCTTAATTGCAGTGGTCAAAGAGATGTCCTGTTGGTAGGAGATACCTCCACTGCATCAGGGTTGTTCCTGAGCTGGCGAATAACAGCCAAGATGCAAGATGCCACCATTTGCAAAGGTCCTGAGGCAGAATGCCTGGTGGTTACTAGAACGTAAAGGGATCCAGGTCTGCTGAAGCAGAATGTGCTAGAATGGCGGCAGTCAGACGAGACCCATTCTCTCAGGTCTGCCGAGGCCTTTGTCATTCCACCCTGGGGCTCCAGGGAACCATTAAACGGCTGCAGGCAGACGTGGCTAGCAAGAGTGTAGGAAACACATTCTGCATAGATTTTTTTTTGTAACCTACTTTTAATAAGGGTTCAACCTCTCCTCTAGCCCACCACCCAGCAGAGGGAGTGGAAGAGAAAAGTTCCTAGGACACAGGGGAAGTGGATCTGTTCGGCAATAGTTCTTTGTGGTGAGCTTGATCTTCTTGGGCAGCAGTTTAGTCCCATAGCAAACACCAAATAGGAACCAGCAGCTGCAGACCAGTCCTCTAGGCAGGCAGACAGCACACATGGACCAGCAGCTGCTGGCCAGTCCTTTCAGCATGCTGACAGCAGACAGAACCAGCAGTTGGAGTTCAATCCTGAAGGAACAGCCAGGCTCACCAACTGACCTGAGGCCAGGCTGCTGAAGAAGCAAGCTGCTGCAGGAACCTCACCAGCAGTTCTTGGTGAGTTTCTCTCAATGGCAGCGTTACCGCAAGTGGAGCTCAACAACGCTATGTAAGGGGAACCAATACACACCTGTTGTTGAGAAGAAAAGCGAGGTGGAGCAGATCAAAGCAAAACTCAGTGCTTGTCTGTCTGCCTCTGTCAGTGCGGTCATATTGATACTCCATCATCACGGGCTCTTTCACGAGTTTGCTCTATGGAAACATCCTTTCACCTGGGTCTGCTTCAGGAAAACACTCCTTCACCTGTGTGCCCCACTGAAACATTTAACATAACTAGCTTTCCAAAGCAACTAAAAGTTTCCACTTCACCAAACACCAGGCGTTTCTCCACCCACAGTCTTTTCCATCTCCCTTGGAGAAAAAGCTTTGTTCTAAAGCATGGGAAGCAGCCCAGGAGGGGATCCACGTGACTGGTGGGAAGGGGATGAGATGCCAGTCCACACTGCAGAGATCCATGCGTGTCACATTGGCCTATCCTGGGTGTCGCCTGTCACTCTCCTTCCCACCTTACAGGCCTTGATGTGATCTGTCCAAGTTGTGGGACGCCAATTACTAACTTTACAGATGTTAGACCATTGTTATCTGTGTAGAGTGAGGAAACCTTTGTGGTTTTTTTTTTTTTACTGGTTATTTTATTTATTTACATTTCAAATGTTATCCTCCTTCCCAGTTAAATCCCTTATCCTCTCCCCTGGACTCGCTGCCTCTATGAGGGTGCTCCCCCACCCACTCACCCGTTCCTGCCTCTGTGCCCTAGCATTCCCCTACACTGGGTCATCGAGCCTTCCCAGGACCAAGGGGTTTCCCTTCCATTGATGTCAGACAAGGCCATCCTCTGCTACATATGCAGCTGGAGCCATGAGTCCCTCCATTGTGTACTCTTTGGTTGTTGGTAGTCTCTGGGAGCTCTAGGGGAGGGGTAGGGTGGGGGGAGGGGGGCGGTCTGGTTGGTTGATATTGTTGTTCTTCCTATGGGGTTGCAAACCCCTTTAGCTCCTTCAGTCCTTTCTCTAACTCATCCATTGGGGTCCCTGCACTTAGATGGTTGGCTGCATGCATCCACATCTGGATTGGTTAGGCTCTGGCACAGCCTCTCAGGAGACAGCTATACCAGGCTCCTGCCAGCACATGCCATTGTTTTTAAAGGCCCCACCATTTGCCAAAGCTGCACTGAGTGTTCGTGGGTATGGGGTTTTCCACCCTGCAGACTCATTGCTGGGGGGCTTCTCGGCTGTAAAGTGGATGAGGTGGGCTGGGACCTCATCGGTTCTGGTGAGGACTTGGCCATTTCTTACCAGGTAAGCCCCTGCTGCACACTCAGTAGGACCCGTGAATGAATGAAGAGTCTTTCATAAGCCTGTTGCTTTGTTTTCATAATTTTTTTTGTCCTTCCCTCTTCTCCGCTTATTCTTTTTCTTCATTTTCATCTTCTTCAAGACAGGTCTCATTACACAACTCTGGCTAGCCTGGAACTCACTATGTAAACCAGGCTGGCCTTAAACTCACAGAGATCCACCTGCCTTTGCTTCCTTAATACTGGGGTTAAATGTGTGTTCCACCACACCTGACTACATTATTTTTAAAGCTTAATTAAATAATTTGTGTGTGTGTGTGTGTGTGTGTGTGTGTGTGTGTGTGTGAGAGAGAGAGAGAGAGAGAGAGAGAGAGAGAGGGAGAGAGAACCTATGTGCAAATGATGTATTTGGAAGCTAGAGGTCAACCTTAAATGTTGCATCTTTTTTTAATTTTTTATTTTAATTTTTATTTTTGGTGATGGTCTTACATAGAACTTGCAGCTTGCTGGTCATGCTAAGCTGGCTGGCTGCTGAGCCCCAGGGAGTCACCTGTTTGTACTCCTCCTGAGTTGGGTTTATAAGCCAGTACCGTCAGGCCTGGTTTTTTACGTGGGCTCATGTCCTCATGTGTGGGGAGCCGCAGCTGCCACCATATATATGTATATATTGAACACCTGCTCTCCGGCCAGAGCAGAGAGCATTGAGATAAACAAGCCTTAGTTGGAAAAGCTGTGTGCCTCTAGTTTATGATGCAAGCTGGCATGACTTCTTGTAGCCTATTGTGCTTTGCCATGTAGCTGATGCTGATTGGGACCAGGGAAAGTATTTAACCCACAAGGGCTGGGGGCTGGAGGAGTAGTGAGTAAGTATGTAGAAAATAGTGAGTAAGTGTATAGGAGAGTAAGTAAGATGTAATAGATAGGAGTAAGTATATAGATAGAAGTAAGATATAGAGTATTGAGTAAGTATGTAGAGATAGTAAGTATGTAGAATTAGGGCTGGTGATGGGTTATGTAAGATTTGGAAGTAAGTATTTAGAATTGGGGCTGGTAATGGGATAGGAGAGAAAATGTAGATATAGAAGTAAGATGTAGGGCTGGAGAGATGGCTCAGTGGTTAAGAGCACCGACTGCTCTTCCAAAGGTCCTGAGTTCAAATCCCAGCAACCACATGGTGGCTCACAACCATCTGTAACGAGAGATCTGACTTCCTCTTCTGGAGAGTCTGAATACAGCTACATTGTATACATATAATAAATAAATAAAATCTTTAAAAAAAAAAAGAAGTAAGATGTAAGGATATATGTAAGATATAGAATTAGGAATAAGTATGTAACTAATAAGATGTAAGTAGTAATTAGTAAGATGTAAGAAGAAGATATAGAAGAATATAAAAGAAGCTAGCTAGTAAGAAGAAGTAAATATGAAGGTTCCTGATTAAACTGCATGGAGAAGGGCTCGGTGTTTGCCTCCTTACTTCTAACTGGACGGGTAAGGTAGCCAACACTCATGCTTGCATAGAGACATGCAGTTTACCAATGGAGCCATCTCCCAGCCCCTGTCCATGTTAATTTCCTGTGGATCCATGGTTGTGTCTTCTGTAGGGCAGAGACTAAGCTTGTCTTCCCTGGCCCCTGAGTGTGCAGCCAGCTCATCATCCTCACCCAGCATTGTGACCAGTCATTCTTCATGTAAGTCTCCCTCATGTCTCCCGTTATTCTCCAAACAACAACAACAACAACAACAACAACAACAAACCCTCTGGAAAGTTAATTATAAAGTGGGCTCAGGACCTCATCGGCCCTGGTGAGGACTGAGCCATTTCTCAGTGTCACTTCTTACCAGGTAAGCCCCTCTCCACACTCAGTAGGCCTGCTGCCCCTTCTCTACACTCGTAGGCCTGCTGAGTGAGGGAAGAGGTTTTTCATAAGCTTGTTGCTTATTTTCATACTTTTTTGTTCTTCCCCCTTCCTCTCTTCTTCTTCCCCTCTTCCTCCTCTTCCACACCCTCCCCTTCCCCCTCTTCCTCCTCTTCCACACCCTCCCCTTCCCCCTCTTCCTCCTTTTCCACATCCTTCTCTTTCTCCTCTTCCTCCTCTTCCCCCTCTTCTTCATCCTCTGTTATTGAGACAGGTCTCATTACGAAACTCTGACTATCCTGGAACTCACTATGTAAACCAGGTTGGCCTCAAACTCACAGAGATCCATCTGCCTTTGCTTCCTGAGTACTGGGGTTAAAGGTGATTGATATATATCAATATGATAAATTGATTAAATAGCAATTGATAAATGCTATTAATCCATTTATGGAAGGTTGCTGTCCAATTGTGCTGCCAGCAGCCAAGTGTGTGGAACCTGGCAATCCCCTGTGTACCTTCTCGAATAATAGCAACATCTGATTTATTTCTATCTGTTTGAAAAGAAAAGTAGATTTCTTCTTATTTTCCTCTGTGTCTGGTCACTAGTGGCCCTTGATATTTCCTTTTGTGTTGATTGACCATTTGAATTTATTTGTGCACCATTGGCTCATGAGGTTTTACCCAAAATTGTTTATTTGAATAGGCAGGTAATCATGGGCTGGGGAGGTGGCTCGGTGGGTACATTACTTGCCTAGCATTCAAGAGTCTCTCAATTCCATTCCCAGTACCTCATAAATTTAAGTGGTGGCACATAGGTGTGTAAGTCCAGGACTCTAGATCAGGAGTTCAAGGTTAGCCTCAGCTAGCTCCTGGCCAGCCTGGACTATAGGAGACTCTGTCTCAAAACAGCAAAGGTGTATATGCATTTATATTCCTTAGAGATAATGTAACGCTATACCATTAGTTAGATCAGTAAGTCTTAGGCTCATATGGTTTCACATAATTTCTGACTTTTCATTGTATTTAGTGCCTTTGATGATTTTTTTCTGCAGCATTTTCCCCCTTTGTTTTCATTATGTGTTTTGTGTGTAATGGAGAAAGATTTAAGGCAGGGAATCAAAGCTTTGAAAGCGCGAGTAACTTCCCAAGCAAAGTCTGCTTCCTGCTTATATTATCCTCTAGTGATTTCATAATTCTGCTTTTAGATCAAATTAATGAATCTTAAACTATATATCTAGGAAGACATAGACACTGAACTTCAGGTCCTGATAAGTTTACAAGCCGCACGTGCAGTGTCTTAATGAACATCACCACATCTTTTCTTCAGAAATTAAAATGTATTTATACTATACTACCTTCGCTTTTAAATATTTTCAGTAAGTGGTACATATATTTCTTCATGGAGCTGTCTGGTCGCCTTTACACCAGCTCCTGAATTTTAAGACATATTTATATTTCTATTTGTGTGTATGTATGGCCCCATATTGGGGTGTGTGTGCAAGGCTTTGGAAGCCCGAAAAAGGTGTTGGATCCCCTAGAACTGGGTTAATAGACACAAACTGGAGTTGTGAGATGCTCTGTGGGTGTCAGGAACCAAGACAGGATCCTCTTCAAGAGCACCGAGTGCTCTTAATCTCGAAGTCATCTCGCTAGCCCTCCAGTCCCTGCATTTTTAAATTATAATGGCTTTATAGTATATTTTCACACTGGTTGTGGCATTTCCTCATTTTATTATTATGATTATTATTGTTATTATTATTGGCTACTTTATCTACAACTAAAAATGTGGACAGGCAGGTACATGTACACAACACAGATCCGTCTATTGTCGGATGCTTTTCTTGGCACTGGGTGTTGAATCCACACAGATCCGTCTATTGTCGGATGCTTTTCTTGGCACTGGGTGTTGAATCCACATGTTGGGCAAGAGCTCTGCCACTGACTCTCACCCCCAGCGCTCTTCTTCCCACCCCAGCTTCCTGGGTAGCTGAGATCGCAGGCTTGAGCCAGTAGGTCTGTCTCTGCAGCTCCCAATTGACCTCCTCTTCCACCTTCTCTTCCCTCCCCACTTTTTATGGCACTGGAGATCAAATCCAGGGAGGGCATCATGTGTAAGAGGGAAGTGCTTTACCACTGAGCTGCATGTCAGCCTCCAGGACTTCGGGTTTTATTCTAAGGGAGCTGGGATCCTGGGTGGTCTACCCACAGTCCTTGGTCACTTCCCTGCGTGTTGCTCAGCTCTACTGCGGACTCCTTACCCGTCACTCTGCACTCTGCGACTTCCCTGGCTGCAGCAGCCTTCTGTTCTCAGAGTTCCTCCTCAGGGTTATTAGATGACAGGATCTCTCTCTCTCTCTCTCTTTTTTTTTTTTTTTTAAACAAAGGATTTACTTATTTATTATATGTAAGTACACTGTAGCTGTCTGTTCTGTACACCAGAAGGGGGCATCAGATCTTAATATGGATGGTTGTGAGCCACCATCTGCTTTGAGGGCAGTGACTTAAAGACCTCCCATCATGCCTCTTAATGGTTCCCATCCCCCAGCAACTCAGCAGGCTGAGGACCCAGCCTTTGAGACCTGGCCAATAGGGGATCATTCACAATCAAGACTGTCAATCCCACGAGGTACCACACATGCACTGTTTTAATGAATATCTCTGTATCCTTTCTTCATAACACCTGTTATTCCATCACTTGGGAGGTCAGGCTGGAAGGTCAGGAGTTCAAGGTCATCCTGGCTACGTTGCCAGTGTGATTGTTAGCTTTAACTATCAACCCCAGCTATAGTCGTCTATAAAGAGAGTATCAATGAGGGCTTTGAGGAACTGTCTTCGGCTTCCTGGTGCACATGTGGTGGTCAGAGGGCAACTTGCAGAAGTTCTTCCTTTTCTTCTGCCATGGGCTCCTGGAGATGAAACTTTGATCTTCAGGCTTGACGGCAAGTGCTTTTACCCGCTAAGACACCTTGCTGGCCCACTTTTGTTTCTTTTAATGCCCTTGGGGCTGGAGAGATGGTTAAAGACCACTGGCTGCTCTTCCAAAGTGACCCAGGTTCAATACCAAGCACCCACCTGGCAGCTCACAACTGCCTGTAACTCCAGTTCCAGGGGATCTGACACCCTCATACAGACACACATGCACATAAGACAAAAATAAACTATTTTTTTTAATGTATTTTTATTTTGTGTGTATGGGTGTCTTTCCTGGATGCATGCCTGGGTATCACATGCTGCTGGCATGGGGCCTTCAGAGACAAGATGAAGGCACCAAATCCCTCCAATTGTTGTTACAGTCAGTTGTGAGCCACCATGTGGGTGCTGGGAACTGAACCTAGATCTTCTGGAAGAGCAGCCAGTCCTCTTAACCACTTAATCTGGCCCCTTTAGTGCTCTTTTGAGACAATCTAGCAGATGGCCCTCATTTTACTTCCAACATCATTTCCTTTTGGAATCCTGTGACTTCAGCCCGGTTGGGCCACTTCTGAGTGTCTCTCACCCTCATATTCCCTCTGGCAGGGTGTCTCCTTCCATTTGCAACCTTCCGAGTGTCACAGATGGCATGTGGCTAAGCCTAGATTTTAGTGCAGTGTATTTCAAAGGCCAAGTCTTCCCCCAAGTCACTGCCATTCTCATTTGTCAAAGTCACCCTCAGACCCAGTATAAAGTAGGTCCCCATGAAACCCACAACCTCTTTGACTTGTGTAGGATTGTGTTCATCCCAACATTGTGCCTCCACTGCTCCCCTGGCGTGCTGTATTTAGCCCGGCCTCTCCTGTGTGACAGCCACACACAGAGCCCAGCGATAGAATGAGAGCTAACAGGTGGCTCCACAGCCATCATCATTTAACAAGCTCAGGTCTGATGCAGTCAATCTACTGAAAGATGTGAGCCAGGGGTGCACAGGCCAGGCCTCACTTCTGCTTGGGTACTGGTGTCTGCTTGGGCAGCTTGTATGACACAGGGTCCCATGCTCCCAGGACATTAAAGGAAATGTAGGGGATCGTGGAGGGTAACTGGGTGCCTGGCAGCACCACCTCTCTAAGACAGGGAGAGCTGGGCCTCTACAGTATGGCAGAGAGCTGCCTGTGTCTCTGCTGAAATGTCCTCATCAATCACTTGGGTGTAAGCTGGTGGGATGGGAGAGCCTGCAGAGCTAGCCCAAATAACAAGCAAGGGGTGTGGGCGACTGAAAAAGGAAATAGCCCTGACAGATGGGAATGAGAGCAGATTCTGGAAGTGGGTCATCAGGTCTACAAGGAGAGGCCTATTGGTGCCCTGCCTCCCTGGCCTCCTTGAGAGAGGGTACTTTACCCCACCCCCCCTTACCCTCTCCCTTGCCTGTCTCCTCTCTTGCCATCTTTAAAAACCACACGCAGGCAGAAATCAATCCATCAAATGTCATTACAGATTTATTAAAGCCTGACGTAGAAAGACATTTAACAGAGCCATCTCCAGGAAGCATAAAAAGAGCACTTCGATTCAGTCTTGTGCTTTGAAAAATCTAAATATATTTTTATCATATAAATAATTCTTTTCATGTTTTAAGTGCATCTGTGTGTTTTTCTCTTTTCTGTCTCTTTGCTCCTTTACTTCCCCCGCCCCTTTTTCAACTGGCCGAAGTAGGAGTCTGAAATGAGGAACATCTGCCAAGCTAGTGGTCAGGAGGTGTCTCAGTGAGCCACCACAGCTCCCAAGACCGCTAGGTTCCGCGTCTGTAGTATTATGATGGAGGTCAGCCCCAGGCAAAGCCTACAGCGAACACACCCCGGGGCCTTATATCCGAAGCTAGGACTTCTTATGCAGATCACCATGAGCTTTCAGATAGGAATAGTCTATTTTCAATAACAGCTGGATGAGGAAAAAAAAGACTTTTTCTTTTTTCTTTTTTTGCTACAAAAGAAAGATCATGTTTAAAAATGTAAATACTATACTTATAGATAACTTGTTGATGGAAATAAGGGGCTCCATACAACCCCTGACAGGTATGTTGCTACATTTTCATAGCAGTTAAAAGTACTGTTGATTTTCTAGGGTTCTAATTATATCCCCAAAGTAGAATGATTTTCATTTAGAAAAAAAGCCCACTCTTTAGATGTAAAAAATATGGCTTTTTTGATATAATTCAAGGGCTTTCTTCATATCCACCATCAGAATTTATTTTAGTGGTAATGTTAAGAACTGTCCTTCTGTGGATAACTGCCAGGCAAAGGCGCCACAGGCAGGCACAGGCTTGAAGTGGGTACACACAGAAGTCATTTTTATTCAGTAAGGGGCTAAGCAGGTCAGGCTGCAGACCTGATTCTTAAGGAACATCAACACCAGATTGTAGCAAGGAGGGGTTGTGGAAGAATGGTGATGCCCAGCGACCAAAGAAAGAGGTCCATCTCTTCTGAAATATTCTTCACCCTTCCCACCTGGAAGATCATTTCCCAGTTGGACCATTTGCCTTTGAGTGGAAATGAGGTGGCAAAGGCCTTTGGAAATTTGCAAACAATGTTGGCCTCGAGAATGAATTTTGAAATGATGGGAAGCCAAGAGACATCGTTTCTGGATTCCCGGGGAAGTGGGCAATACGCGTCTGTCTGTGATGAATCTGTTTGGCCACAGGGTGGTATAGTCTCCCTAGTGGAAAACTTTTGGTTTTGTTATGTTTGTTCTTTCTTATTCTTTTCTTTCTTTTTTTCTTTTTTTCTTCTGTCTTCTTCATTGCAAGGACAATTTATAAGCCTCCTAAACAAGTGAAACATGGTTTTGATTAAAACAGCCTGTTGGCTCAATAATCTGTGTAATTTTAAAAACATCCTTAATGCCGAGGAGGAACACGCTGATGTCAGGAATGGCCTGGGGCCCCATTACAACAGTAACAGAATAAATAAGGGGTGGAAGCGCAAGGTCATAAAAACAAAATTAAGCTAATGTTTCAAATTTTGACAATTATGAATTCTTCCTGTAAAGAAGACATTAAGAAAGTCTTTTTTTTTTTTTTTCTTTCCAGGCACTATTAGATAACATACAAAGAGGCTAATTCTACATGGATGAGTTTGTAGTTTTCCCACGGGGCTAAGCATGCCTTTGGAGGGAGACTGAGTCAGGGCATGGGTCCTTCCTGGGATCCGCCAACCAGGTGGGGCTCATACAGGCGGACACACATGGTTCTTAGAATTTCTTGGGAAACTGAGCCCCAGTCCTTCCATAAGCTATTGAAGAATGATTAGGGGAAAAATGACAAGCATATTGTTTTTGTTTTTGTTTTCACAATGCAAAACAATCCAGCATCATGGGCTAGTCTGGTAGGAAACAGAACCAAGTAAATATAAGAAAATCTGTGTCCGTACATGGCAATATAGTCGGTATATACAAATATGTACAGCATCGTGTTTCCATTCTCTCAGGCTGCTGCACGCCAAGCAGCACAGCCTGTCTTTCCCCTCTTCCTAGCGCAACAGCGGACATCATACACACAGCATGCAGGAGAGAGTATTTGCCATGCACAGAACACTCTACAGATATGGCTGCAGTTATCTTTACAAACGACTGATCTTCTTTCTGAGTATAAAACGTTTGTCTGTCTTTCCTGGAAACAAACCCTTCCCTACAGAACAAGGATAAACATGGTTCCTGAAGATCAGACAGAACTCCTTCATCCCTCACCCTGGCCCCGAAAACTCAGTTGCTTCTTCTTCTTCTTTTTTAATTAGAATAAACTCAAAATTTGGAAGAAATGTAGGGGACATTTCCTAGCTTGTCACACAAGAGTGCTGCAGAACCAGAAACAGTTAGCTGCCACAGGTCAACTTGGATATTCAAGGGGCTTGAAAGGTTAGGGTCACCCCATGAGATCCAGCTCTCAGGAAGCAAATGCTCTGGACGAGAAGGTTTGCATCAGAGACCTGAAAGCATGTTGTGAACAGGGATTTTAGGACACAAAGAGCCCTGAGCCAAAGGAGCCCTAATCCCCGCGTTTGTGTTTTTAACTTGGGTTGCATCTGCTCTATCAGGAAGAGCACTTCTTGAGGCTCCGATTTCTGCAGGCTTTCTCCCCAGGCAGAATGGACGCCGTTTTTAATTGTTTGATTGCAGACTGGTAGAACTTTCTGTCTTTAATATCTGCACACACATTTATAACTCTGGAATGTTCCACAAGTCATTTAGAAAGTGAAAATATGACCAGACACAACTCCACAGTCAGACATAATCGGATGATTGTTCGTTCTATAAATATTAGCTTTCGCCTGGGGACAGACAGTCAGATGTAGGTTTCAGGTGTAAAATAATTCAGAGAGCGTACTTCCTGAAAGGGTTGAAGGGAGCGCTTGGCTTTAAAACTCTTTTTAAAGCAATGTATTTTTTTTTCCTTTTTTTCTTTCTTTTTTTTTTTAACGTCTCCCAGGGGCTCCAACCAAAGTTATTACTTTTATTTCCAAAAGCTGTTTTAAGCAAATAAACACAGTTCATGGGGCTGTATTTGATCTGTCTTCTTCAAACACACCTTACTGTCGAAGCCCGAACAGCAGCCGTATGGCTATTGTCAGCCATTCGTATGCTGAAGGTGTCAAGTCAAGATGTCACTTCTTGGAAGAGCTATTTTGCTACGAATGTATTTTTCCAAAGGAAACGGACAGTCTCACTTGCAGAAATATCATTCCACTTGGTACTAGCATTTTAAAACAGGCCATTTCTAATCCATAAAACATGTCTAGCCCCCACCCCTCACATGCTTTGGGCTGCCTTGTACATGAATAATGTTTGGAGACAGTTCTAGGTCCATTAGCCCATTGCTCATAACTATTGGAAGGAGATTTTAAATTAGTCTGGAACTTGTTTATCTGTGTACACTTCTGGGTCTGTCACAGGAAACGGAAGAACTTAAGTAGCTTTTCCTCTGGTTGGGGAGGTAAATTTCCTCCCTGGAAATACTAAAGGTGATTTGCGGGTTTTCCTCTGTCTAGGGGGAATGGAGATCCACATCTCTTCCTCCTGCTCAATCTTTGTCTAAAAGTATTTTATAGATATTTTGAGAAAGTGCCATGCAGAGGAAGGGAGAAAATGAAATTAGCATTTTCACATCTCAAAGAGGGAAGAAAAAAACCCAAAAGTTGAGTTTTGAATTTTTTTGTTTCCTCTTGCATGTTCAGAACAGACCACATTGAATTTTCTTTAGAATACTTAAGTGCATGCAGCTTTTAGCCATCAACATATTTCCTTATTATTGTTATTTTATATTGATTTGTGCATTAGCATTCTTTATTCAGGGAAAAGAAACCGGGAATAGGACACTTTATGCGTTTTATTTTATGAGTATGTGTGAGTACCTGCATGTATATATGTATGTGCATCATGTGTGCCTGGTGACCTTGGAGGCCAGAACTGAACTCAGAGATAGTCGTGAGTGGCCATGAGGATGCTGGGAGCTGAACCCAGGTCCATTGCAACTTAACTACTACTGAGCCATCTCTTCACCCCTAAAAGATGCTTGTTCTCCTCCTCCTCTTCCTCCTCCTCCTCTTCCTCCTCCTCCTTCTCTTCTTCCTCCTCTTCTTCTTCCTTCTCCTCTTCTTCCTTCTTCTCCTCCTCCTCCTCCTCCTCTGTCTCCCCCCTCCTTCATGTCTTCCTCCTCTTCTCCCTCCTCCTCTTAACTCATTAACACTTAATTCACTTAAAGATTGAAGCCCAATAAGAAAGATAAATCCTGAGACTAGTCAGATGACCTGGCCAGCGGCAGACAGTGAACGGACAGAATCTGGGGATGTTGTTTCATCTGTCTTCAGGTTAACTGAACGTTTTAGGAGATTCTTTCTACTGGGTTGTTTTGAGTCTGGAGACTGTCTGTGAAACTCATGCATGTCAGTGCAGGTGTGAACACACGCCGCACACAGGCTCCCACGCACCGGGTCACCTCCTCATTCCTTATCTGGCTTCACAAAGGCTCCCCCAGCATGCCAATGCTTTCATGATTCCCGAATTTCCACTGAATTCAGAGACTTTTGCTCTGGATATTAGTTATGTAAGAGTCAAATAACCAAGCAGGCATGTTTTGGGGTTGAGTTTTTAGGGAAATCTATTTATGGTTTGAATAAAACTCCTTACAGCCTGTCTGGGTTACCCAGTTTAGTTTGTACTTCTGTTGCTTTTAGGCCTTGACCTATTTGGAAGTTATTTCTTCCCTGTATGTTTTTCACAGGGAAAAATTCCTTACTGTGAAAATGCTAGGGGTTTCCAGCCTCGGTGGGAAACTGGTGAGGACTGGGCAGTGGCAACTTTGAAACAGGAGGGCCAATATGCCAAGGTGACAGTACACACGCGGTAAATGCCAACAAGATGGGTCAAATGAAGTTGCTGAATAAATTGCTCTTCCTGTTGTGCCTTGTGTTGTTGGGGTTTATGATGTATATTCTGCGATTTGCTGAAATACCTAAAATTTAAATATTTGCATATAGTTGTTGTTGTTGTTGTTTTTTAATGGCCTCTTCACATTTTAGCTGGCTGCCGCCTTAGCTGGAAGGAGGCACAGAGAGGAAAAGGACACCTCTCATTGTCTCTGATCCCAAAGGGTGGCTGAAGAGCTGAGGTTCTCAAGGGTAATTTGCATAATATTTGCATATCATTCTCCTTCCGCTTCTGTGGTCCCAGCTTTCCCTAAAGAAGGAAGTGGTACTAAAGCAGATAAAAATGCTCTCCTGGAGTTCAAGTCATTTCATGTTTTCTCTCCAGGAAGAAGTTTCTAGAAGCTTCATAGGCTTGCCAAATGAAGACAGGCCCGGTGTCTAGAAATATACCAAGAGCCGTGTGCACGTTGTGGTGCCGGCTCGGATCTTGTTTTCTGCAGAGAACATTAACAGCTGTCTCTCAGCAGTGACATTCACAGTTGCCAAGTGACAATTCAGGAGTCTAACCAAATTTATCAATATTTTTGTCTCTCGCCTCCCACTTCACCCCACCAGAGAAATTGCACTAACAGAACCGTATAGATTATATGCAAAGCAGCGCATTTATTCTTATTTTCGTCTTAGGAGGGAAACGATTACCCAGGAGTCCAGAAGCTTATTACATCTTCCCAGGCAGATCAGGAGGTCTGTGTTTGCATTTGGTTGGTTTCAGAGGATCTGAATTATGTAGCTTTGCTAGTAACCCCGGGTTGGAACAGGCGATTTTTATCAGCTTCAAGAACCTCCATGCTAATGTATTATCCCCCCTCCCTTTTAATAGAGTCTCGCTGTTGAAGGACAGTGCTCAGCTGAGTCTACCCTTCAATCTTAACCCGTCTGAAGACTGTTCCTTTCCAGCCGAGTTCCGTTCATTTCTGGTTGAACAGGTTAAGCAAAGACAGACCTCTCTGTTCTCAATTCACTTTACGATCCTCCCATCATAAAAAATAATATCAGCACCTTGCTTTTCATGTCAGAACTACCTCTGAGCCGCTGTTCCCTGTGCCCGAGAGTAAATCCCGTAAAAGCCAAGTCGCCGTACTGTTGTTATTTTTCCTTGTGGGTGATTGATGGATGGATGGGCGCTGACACTTCAATGAAGCTATTCCGACTGCCATCTCAATCCGATGATGTGAGGGGTATATTTTCCGTCCATGCCTCATTACTTCAGAATGACATTCCTGGAACTTCATTTACTTTTCCCCTCCTTCCCTGAAGCACCATATTTTTCCCCATCTAGGTTATGCATACCATAAAAAAAAGCAATTTGCTATTATATGTGGCATAAGGGTAACACTTTCCTTAGGAGGTAAATAAGTTTTTTTTTTCTTTTCTTTTTTTTTTTCTTCAAATTTTATTTTAAATCCCAGGGTTGAATTTAGGGATCATGTCAAAATTTCCAAGACATCTCCAACAGGCAGCCTCTATAATAAATGGTGAAAAGGATGTATTTGGCTAAGTTTTGTCAGTTTTTTTTTTTTTTGATAACCTTGGTAATTAAAGCAACAACATAAAATAGTCGTTTGTTTCCGAATGTTGTGCATTTCACCTATAGCTGAGTGGCAATTTACAATACAATCTAGACTTTGTTGTCCTATGAGAATAAAGAGACTCATTGTTTAAATGAAATGATGGATTTATCTATTATAGGCTACTCTGCATTGTACAGAAAATGCTCAGCTAGAAGAGACCCATCCTCCTCTGTACTTCCAAACTATGTACTAGGTCTGCGAGACTTTAATATTAAAACATGCTCTTAGCTTTTCCAAGTTGACTTAGGACCTGATTTTAATCTGTGTAATACAGTATTCCCGTTAATAATAACGTGTAATTAAGACATCCGTTAAAAATCCATAACGTTAATTTAATGGAGAAAATCTAATACAGTTCTATTGGAATTTTTACGTTAAATTAACTTTAACGGGCTTTTAATGGATGTCTTAATTAGATCTCATTATTAACGGGAATATTCCACAAATTAAAATTGGGCCCTTAAAGTTTTAATGAAAAAAGTTGCAGGAACGCGTTTAAAAACGGACACCCTGTTTTCATGCATTCGGCTGGTTGGGAGGAGAAGTTGCGTTTCAGAGGCAACAGGTCCTACAGGAAGAGACAGACAGCGAGCGTGGCCGCTTCCCCTTGCACCCTCAGTGAGGCCATCTTCTTGCTTTCTCTCAGGTTCTACTCTGCACCTTCCCAGTGGCCAGGCTCATCTGACAGTGGTGCATGCTGGGAACCAAGCTTCCAGACTGCTCAGGATAACCTCACCGAGCAAGCACGTCCTAGGCTGCACAGGACAAAGCCCTTGGCAGCCACACGGTTAAGCCGGCCTAGCCCAACAAGTTTCCCAGAAGACGAACATGGTCGGGAGGTTTTCTTGGCTCAACCTCTGGTTTAACTTAATAACTCCTCCACTGTGCTGTGATGAATGGCTCCCTGGTGCAGGGGCAGGACTAGGCAATCCAGGTGCAACCTTAATTGTTACACTGAACAGAAACATTTCCTTTAGACAAACCTTCCCAGGGGGCTTATAAATAGGAAATGGACGTTACCATGAGAAGTTCGCTCCCAAGAGCAGCCTGCTGGACATTAAACTAGGAAGAGTGATTGCCCCCTCCCCTTCCTGTTACAAATGGAGAAGAGAGGGATGGGGACGCTCCCAGTCATTAGTTTTCCTCAGTGGCACTTTGTTTCTTTTGGACAGTGAAAAGAGGCCCTCGGAGAAGCGACAGTCCCGTTGCAGTTTATCAATGAAAATCTAATATCGTTCATAAGAAGAGAAGTGGAAATCAATACTTCATTACCAAATTGTTAGTGAGGATGAAGAGAAATGTTTGGTGTGATTTTTTTCCCCCCTTTTTCTCCTTTTTTTCTTTTTCTTTTTCTTCTTCTTGGCAGTCTTCATAGAGCCAGGGGTCAGGAGGAGGTCATCAGTGAGTCCGAAGTCAGAAGCAAGGATATGACGAAGAAGGAGCGCTGAGTGAGGGAGATCCAATCCGGGTGGGAAGATCCACGCTAAGGCATCGTCCTGCAGGGAGTCAGAAGAGAGAAAAACGGTGTTATTTCTAGAGGCATAGCATGGGCTGTATCTTGCTGGCTGGCTGCCCCTGTTTGCTTTCTATTGCCGTGATGAAACACCACGGCCAAAGGCAACCGTAGAATGGGTCTGTTTATTTGGCTGACTTCCACATTACACTCCATCCCTGAACCAAGTCGGGGCAGGAACTCAAAGGCAGGAACCTGGAAGCAGGAACTGAAGCAGAGGCTGTGGAGGAGCACTGCCAGTAACGGCTTCTTCCTCGTGGCTGCTTCTTTATATAACTCAGGACCACCTCCCCTCTCCCAGGGGTGGTACCACCTACAGTAGAGGTCAGGGGACAGCCCTGTAAGTTCCAGGGTTTGAACTCAGGTCATCAGACTTGGTGCTTACTGAGCCATCTCGCTGGCCCCTGTCAGAAAACCATTTCTATATAGAAGAGACATACGCGGCTCATAGAAAGTATTAGTCCGTCCAGGATGTCTAAAAGGCGGAAGCAACGCATCAGTGGATGAGTAAGTAGGCTATAGAGACACATGAAGTCCCACCCAGTCTTTAAAAGGAAGGATGGTGGATCCTTCTACGACATGAATGCACAATGAGGAACTTACACCAGGTAAGAGGAGGCGGCTACAAAAAAGGCAGGCACCTTGTCTACCTGACACACTTTTCCCCTAAAGATTTATTTATTTTATGTATGTGAGTACATTGTTGCTCTCTTCAGGCATCAGATCCCATTACAGATGGTTGTGAGCCACCATGTGGTTGCTGGGAATTGAACTCAGTTCCTCTGGAAGAGCAGCCGGTGCTCTTAACCACTGAGCCATCTCACCAGCCCCTTCCTGATACATTTAATGCCCACAAACCTTCAGTTTTGAAAGATGACAAACTCTGGTGGTGATATTTTTGGTTGTACAATACTGTGAATAGATGGAGCAGCACCAAGGCTTATGCTTAAAAACGGTCAAAATAGGAAATTTTACATTATGTTTATTTTAATACAATTAAAAATATGTAATCTATTTTTTCACTACAAAGAAGTTCTGGAGAAATGTAACTTCTGTTGTCCCAGGCAGAGAGAGCACTCCTCTTTGGTCAGCTGTACCTCTTCTACATTCTTTTTTCCGTGTGTTTTTGTGAGCACATAGTCTGCCACTTGCTTACTTTTGCAGTAGAAAAAGTTGTTGGTGATGCTGCCAGAATTAGTGTGTGATGCTGCACAGTGTAGCTGCAGTTTCCTAAACCATTCTTATGCTCTTGGACATGACCTTTGTTTCCTTTCTTTCTTTTCTTTTTTTTTGTTTTTTTTTTTGTTTTTTTGTTTTTTGTTTTTTTGAGACAGGGTTTCTCTGTGTAGCCCTTGCTGTGCTGGAACTCACTCTGTAGCCCAGGCTGGCCTCCAACTCAGAAATCCTCCTGCCTCTGCCTCCCAAGTGCTGGGATTAAAGATGTGCACCACCACCACCCAGCTGACCTTTGTTTCCTACATGAACTTTTTTGTTTTGTTTTTTGTTTTTTTAGATTTATTTATTTATTTCATGTATATGAGTACACTATCGCCGTCTTCAGACACCCCAGAAGAGGGCGTCAGATCTCATTACAGATGGTTGTGAGCTACCATGTGGTTGCTGGGATTTGAACTCAGGACCTCTGGAAGAGCAGTCAGTGTTTTTACCCACCGAGCCATCTCTCCAGCCGTTTCCAGTTTAATGCAACTGTATAGCGCACCCTGGTGGTTGTTTTTATGTCTAGAGCCTTCCAGTGTGTCAGAATGTTCTCAGAGGCTTAACCACCCAAGTCTAGTTATTGAGTCTAAAGAAGGGAATGTTTTGTTGTGGTGGGATCGGAAGGCCAGGCCTGTGAGAGTGAGTGTCTCAGCACTGGGATGGCTGAGTGTGAGTTTGAGGCTAGCCTGGGTTATGTACTGAGACTGTCTCAAAACCCTAAAAGCGAGTGAGACAGCACAGCGAGAAAGGATGCTTGCTGCTGAGTTTCATGGTCAGGAGCGTGTACAAAGGAGAGAGGTGACTCTTCTGAACTATCCTCTGACTTCTCCATCCCTGCTGTGGCATGTGCACCCCCACACAAATAAATTAATAAAAACTTCTAAAACGGAAAGACAAGAAAGAGAAAAACTAGCGAGCAGCTCTCGTTTGTTGCATTTACTGTGGGTAAACTATCGGTTGCTTCAGCTTGATATGACTGCGCTCACTTGGTCAGGTTTGAGGTTTATTATTATTATTATTATTATTATTATTATTATTGAGTTGAGGTCTCTCTTCTTCCTCTTTTTTTTTTTCAAGACAGGGTTTCTCTGTGTAGCCCTGGCTGTCCTGGAACTCACTCTGTAGACCAGGCTGGCCTGGAACTCAGAAATCCGCCTGCCTCTGCCTCCTAAGTGCTCGGATTAAAGGCGTGCGCCACCACCGCCAGGCTTTCTTCTTCCTCTTGTCCTGAAGCTCACTCTATAGACCAGTCTGGGATCAAAGTGGTGCATCACCGCACCCTATTTATATTTATATTAAGATTTTATTTTTATTTTTATTTTATGTGCACAAATGTTTGCCTGCATGTGTGTCCATCCATCATCATGTGTTGCGGGAAATATTAAAAAGCGAGCCAGCACGTTCCCGCTCAAGTGGCGGCAAATGGCGGGCCCCAGGGCTCCAGCCAGGTGATCACAACCCAGCGGCCTCTCTGCCCGCCAACTGTCCAGCAAAGGCCCTCGGAGTTCCTCTCGCTACCATGCAAAACCCCATTCACCCCAGGATCATGCATCACAACACCCAGTTACCCGGTAGAATTACAACTCTTAAAGCTTATAGTTAACCAATCAGATTTATGTATCAATAAAATCACAATTTATGTGATGCCAATACAATAATTTCAGAGTCAACTAATGATAAAAGCTTTATTCCAATTATCCTAACCTTATGATATCATAACTGTGGCTGGTTCAAGCCACGCTGGTTCACATTCACCTCCATTCTCCTCCCTTTTTCCCTCCAATGCTTTCTTGGCAACTTTTAACTCCGCCTCCCTTTCCCCTGCCCAATCACAGGCTTCCTGCTGCTCTAATGTGATTGGACAAGGAAAATCCTGCAAAAATCCTGCAATAATCCTGTGTGTGCCTAGTGCCCAGAGAGGTCAGAGCAGGGTGTCGGATCCCTTGGAACCGAAGTTACGGATAGCTGTGAGCTACCTTGTGGGTGCTGGAACTGTACCTGTGGAAGAGAAGCCAGTGCTCTTAACACCGAGTCATCGCTCCAGCCCAAATTAATAATTAATTAGAGACAGGATTTGTGGCTGAGTCTGGCCTGGAACTTGCTAGCTCAAGCCGTCCTTGATTTAAGTGTGTATGCTCGGCCGTGTGTGGGTATGTGTACTCTTTGAGTTCAGTGCCCAAAGAGGGCAGAGAGGGTATTGGGACTGGAACTGGAGAGACAGATGGTTGTGAGCCGCCTCGTGTGAGTCAGGTCCTCTGCAAGAGCAGCATGTGCTCCTAAGCACTGAGCCATCCTCTTTCTCTCCAGCTCATAAATAGCGCTTTCCTTCTCCGTTAAACATTCGCAAACCTTATGTGATACACGAAGAAAGTTGCTAGAGCCTAAGACTTGAACTTGAACTTCTGTAACTTCCTAGGAATCTTTTCACAGGTTCTTTGAACTTTAGGGCCCCAGGGCTGGAGAGTCCTGCTGTAAGGAGAGCGCCCTTGAAAGTAACTTTAAAAAAAAATTCCTTGAAAAAAAAGATTTATTTCGTTAGTTTAGTTTATATGTCTGTGTGTCTATGTGGGGTGTGTGTGCACATAGGTGTAGGTATGTACAGAGTCTAGATAGGTGTGACCGACCCCCTGGAACTGGAGTCACAGATGGTTGTGAACCCCCAGATGTGAGTTCTGGGAACTAAACCTGGGTCCCCTGCAAGAGCAACAAGTACTCTTTCTTTGTTTGTTTTTATTTTCCGACTCAGGGTTTCTCTGTGTAGCCCTGGCTGTCATGGAACTCTCTTTGTAGACCAGGCTGGTCTTGAACTCACAGAGATCCACCTGCCTCCTGAAGCTGGGACTAAAGGTGCGTGCCACCATCCGCAGCTTGCAGCAAGTGCTCCTGACTGTCACAAACTACTTATTTTTACTGTTTATTTATCTATTGTACGTGTGCATGTGCTGGGCATCTGGAGGCTGGGGTTCGACCGCAACTGTTGCTCCTCGGGTGTGTTGATCTTGGTTTTTTTTTGAGGCAGGGTCCCTCCTTAGGCTGAGTCTCACCAAGTAGGTGAAGTTGGTTGAGCCGAGAAGCCCAAGGACCTGCCTGCTTCTGCTTCCCCAGAGCTGGGATTACAAACATACACCACCATGCCTGACTTCTGATATGGATTCTGGGGATCCAGCCCATGTTCTCACAGCACGAGGCAGGCAGCCCACCGACCAAGCTGTATTTCCAGCCTGTTGCCAATGGTTGGAATCTGAGATGTCCATTGCAGTTTGAACACTCGTGTCCCAGCTAAGGAAGCACTATTGTAATGGCTATGGAACCGAGCTGGAGACAGGACCTAGCTGATAGAGGCAGGGCACAGGGTCCAGGCCCTTGAAAGTTGCTTGGGCTTGGCTTTTGGCCTGCTCTCTGCTGGGATTGGAGAGGCCTCTACCTCGGCATCTCAGTGTGACCCAGCTGCTTCAGTAGGCCCACATCCATCTCTGGGCAGGCTGAGGCTCTCTGTAAGCTAAATAACTCTTGCATGCCTTTGGTTGTTTCTGCTAGGTTGTTCCAGTGACAGAAAAGTAATGAATGCACTTGTTACTGTTAAGTAACGATACAGATCGCTAACCTCAGCACCTGGATAATTAGAGGCATTTCCCCAGGAACATCCGAGGGCAGTGACTTTCAAATTCCAGATAGAGGAGGGTCTTGCATTTCCATCTGGCTCTGAGGCTAGCCCCACTGGCAGTCCCTCAGAGTAGCCAAGCAAGGTGATGAATGATTGTAACCATGGCATTTGAGACAGAGGCAGGAAGGTCAGGAGTTCCATGAGACCCTATCTCAAAACCATCAGAACAAAAATGAAGTCCTTTGTGTCTCACCATGGAGAGATTGAAGACATGGTGTCTACAGACGGTCAGTGCACTGGAGGTATGGTAGATGGTGACCTGAGTCTTAAGCCATTTGGGGACAATCGATGGTGTTCTCCCACCTCTTTAATCTAGAAAGGGAGAAGAACAACCCTGCTGCACCCCAAGACTGTGAACTGGAAAAAAATTGTTTCTTGCTGTGGTGTGGCTCAGCCCTAGCTCAGACCTTTAACCCAAGAGCTTTCTGTAAACAAGCGTTAAATAAAGTCAATGCTGGGTCAAGAGGTGGAGCAAGCAGCCCGTTGACAGGGAGTGAACAGAACACGTCAGTGCGTGGGAAGGCAGCTGGGTGCTCTCTCTGCCTCTCTGAGCTAGCAGGCTTTCACACAGCTTCTGACTCCCCAGTCTTCATTTGGTAAGTCGAACATGTGGGGTTTTATTTTTCAAAACAATGCCACTCCTCATTTTCTCCTTTTTTTTTTTCTTTTTTGCTTTCGTTTTTTGTTTTTTTTTGTTTTTTTTTTTTTTGAGACAGGGTTTCTCTGTGTAGCCCTGACTGTCCTGGAACTCACTCTGTAGACCAGGCTGACCTTGAACTCAGAAATCCGCCTGCCTCTGCCTCCCAAGCGCTGGGATTAAAGGCGTGCACCGCCACTGCCCATTCTCATTTTCTCTAGTTCCTCCCCACTCCCTGAGATTTTAAAATAAGATTCTAGAAGAGAATTAAGTAGAAAATTAAGGCAGGCCATCAAGAGCATTTCTATTTCTTTGCTTGCAATGGATTACATAAGCTGGATTAAGCCAGAAAGCAATCAAATACTGGTGACTCTCAGACCTCTATTGAAGCCCTAACTTTCTTGCTTCAAAAACCTTTCTCTTCCCCCTAGTATGTTGTGAGAAAAATAAAATGGGTATAAATAAAAAAAATTAACTCTATATGTAAGAAGTCAGTGGTTGGGGCTAGAGAGATGGCTCAGTGGTTAAGAGCACTGACTGCTCTTCCAGAGGTCCTGAGTTCAATTCCCAGCAACCACATGGTGGCTCACAACCATCTGGAGTGGGATCTGATGCCCTCTTCCGGTGTGTCTGAAGACAGTGACAGTGTATTCACATAAGTAAAATAAATAAATAAATCTTTAAAAAATTAAAAAAAGAAAGAAGTCAGTGGTTATGGTCATTAAGTAGAGTTTGGGAGGGGGAGCCAGGCAAAATGTTACCGTCATTTCCATATTCATTACGGAGCCACTAACAGATGCTTAGAATTATCTATAATTTGGCCATTGTACTGGCTAGTTTGATGTCAAGTTGACATAAAACTAGAGTCATCTCAAAGGAGGGAACTTCAGTGTAGAAACTGCCCCCATAACATCTGGCTCTAGGCAAGCCTGTAGGCTAATTTCTTAATTAGTGATTGATGGGGGAGGCCCCAGCCCATTTGTGGGTGGGTGGGGCCATCCCTGGGCTGGTGGTCCTGGGTTTTAAAAGAAAGCAGGCTGAGCAAGTCAAGATGAACAAGCCAGCAAGCAACACTCCTCCATGGTCTCTGGATCAGCTCCTGCCTCCAGGTTCCTGCCCTGATTGAGGTCTTGTCCTGAATTCTTTGAGTGATGAACAGTGACGTGGTGACGAGGAAGTGTAAGCCGAATAAATCTTTCCTCCCCCAGTTGCTTTGGTCATGGTGTTTCATCACAGCCACACTGCCTTTTTAAATCCTCTGGCCAATTGCTTGGGTCAATTGCGTGGCCCTTGCTCCATTCTGCCTGTGCCTTCTGTTCTTGCTGGGATGTGGAACTCTAGTCACATTGCATGGCTGGAAGGGAACAGAGCTGGAACATAAGCTTCCAGGTACTGCGGCGAAGCCCCCAGGAGGCGCTGCAGCTCCTCACAGCATAGGGATTTGGGGGGACTCTGTGCACGTTTGGTCTCTCACCTGCAACAATGCTCATATCTGGAGACCATGCATCCTATCTAATCTGGTGGGCTGTTGAGCCTCTGGCCTCTCCACACAGGTTTCCATAACAACTGGTTTCAAGCACATGCACACTTTGGCCACGCACGCATGTGTGCGCACGCGCGCGTGCAACACACACATACACACACACACACACACACACACACACACTCACGCACATTCTTTTCTGGGATGGACTGAAGCTGATGAGTCTGGTGGCTTGCTCCTGAGGTGGGCAGGCAAGGAGGGTGTGGCTCCTGTCTGGTGGCTTGCTCCTGAGGTGAGCAGGCAAGGAGGGTGTGGCTCCTGTCTGGTGGCTTGTTCCTGAGGTGGGCAGGCAAGGAGGGTGTGGCTGCTATTTTAGTGCTTCTCAAAGCTGTTTGGTTGAAGATGAAAAACACAAGTGGAATGTTCATGTTGAAAATTTTTTAAAAAATCATTAAAAACATGAAGACTATGACAAAGAGAGTAAAAATGGAGACAAGGACTTTTAATGGTGCCGTCGTCGGAGAAGCCCGCAGTTCATAGTTTTCAAATTGATTTATAATTTGAAAATCCGAATTGGCTCGTCTTGTCGCTCGGCCTTACTGCCAGCGCTTCATTTACTTTTCCCTAAGAGAAATCGTCTCTCTGTGAAGAAACCCTTCCACTTTGGTGGACAAACTTCAGTTCTCACAGAGGATAAGATAATTGCCTAAATGCATGTAATAGTCTGCTAGGCAGACACGGACTCAGGCAGGTAGGCAGATATGCTTTAAAATCGCTCTCATTTTTATTATGTGTCCCAGTCTGGCCTTGTACTTGAACTCCTCCACAGATGTGCCACCCCCCTCCTCCCAATAGAGTGTCCTGGAGCTCAGCTTGGCCTCACATTCACTATGAATCAGAACGACGACCATGACTTTCAGAGTTCTAGGATGCTAGGCATGTGGACCAAGTCACTTGGTGCAGTGCTGGGAATGGAACCAAGGTCTTCATGCATGTTAGACAACCTCTCTTCCTGGTGAGTGGCGTCCTCAGCCTGTGTGGCACTATAGACAACCTCTCTTCCTGGTGAGTGGCGTCCTCAGCCTGTGTGGCACTATAGACAACCTCTCTTCCTGGTGAGTGGTGTCCTCAGCCTGTGTGGCACTATAGACAACCTCTCTACCTGGTGAGTGGCGTCCTCAGCCTGTGTGGCACTATAGACAACCTCTCTTCCTGGTGAGTGGCGTCCTCAGCCTGTGTGGCACTTGCTAGTGGTTTTCTTCTGCTTAGTTTTCTACCCTTGAGAACAGATAGAGATGAATTGCTTTAGGAAAGGGAAGTCTCTCTTTCTCTCTCTCTCATAGACACAAACATGCACAAACATGTTCACACATGTACAAACATGTATATACTCACACACGTTCATATACACTCATACATTCACATACTCACCCATATACACCCACACATGCACATATACATACATATGCACATATACACATGTATGTACAAATGTATACACACACAGACACACACTCACCCATATATACACACACACATGCACAAACATACACACTCACACACACACATTCACACACACCCCTACAGGTACATATACACATATGTACACACACACACACACACACACACACACCAGTTTCTGAGTGCTGGGAGGAAAACTGCAACTGCTTCTTTTCTTTTCCAAAACATCAAAAAGGCTGAATCAGTTCCAGCCACTGGCTGTGTCAGCAGCAGTGGCCGCTGTCTGTCTAGACCAACAGCGGTGTGATTTTACCAACTGTGTCATGATCAGATGTCAACCAAGTCTTCCCTTCTAGAGGCCTTGGTCCCTGGAGTGGCTTAACCAAGGTGACATGAGCATGAGTAAATGGATTATTTAATAGTCATTTGTATTTAATACAAGTACATATTTTCTTGACTTCAAGCCTTTGCTTGCTGTTCCTGGCTTCCATAGAATCTGCACCTGGGAGACAGAGTTGTTAAAGGTGTTTTTAGCCCACCCTTGAGGAGGAACACAAACTCCTGTTATTTATCGGGGTAGTCTTCTTCCTTGGAACATAGGAATACAAATGACATGCTAGCTGTAATCATAATACTGGAGAGAAATCTCGACTTTTGAACTTCTTCTAGAGCTCGGCTTGTAATAAATCTCCCAGGTGTGTCAAGTGCGTGTGGGACACATCAGGACGGGAGCCAGGCAGGCAGCTGCCCAAGGCTTGAGGCTGGGGACTTTTCTAATCAGCACCAGAGCACACAGGTGCCACGGGCCTTTCTCCTGTCACCGGTCTCAACCGACTGTGCACTGGGCGAATAGGGAGTGCTGCTTAATGCAGCCCCTTTTACCTGTTTTATGGGGGCCCTTGTTAGCTTTCTCTAGCTGTGACCAAAGTCCTGACCAGAGCAGCTTAACAGAGGAAAGACTGCTCAGTGTCCCAAAGATACCAATCCGTCATGGCAGAGAAGATGCTGGAAAGGGGGGAGACAGGAAGGGGACAAGCAATGACCCTCAAGGACGTGCCCCTGAGACCCGTTCCTTCCTATGACCCCCCCCCCCCAACTTCACAACCACCAAATAACGTGCTAGCTATGAGCTTGTCTTAGTTAGGGTTTACTGCTGTGAGCAGACACCATGACCAGGGCATCTCTGATAAAGAACAACATTTAACTGGGGCTGGCTTACAGGTTCAGAGGTTCAGTCCATTATCACCATGGTAGGAGCATGGCAGCATGCAGGCAGACATGGTGCAGGAGGAGCTGAGAGCTCTACATCTTCATCTGAAGGCCTCTAAGAGAAAACTGGCTTCCAGGCAGCTAGGACCAGGGTCTTTTGTTTTGTTTTGTTTTGTTTTTGTTTTTTCAAGACAGGGTTTCTCTGTGTAGCCCTGGCTATCTTGGAACTCACTCTGTAGACCAGGCTGGCCACAAACTCAGAAATCCGCCTGTCTCTGCCTCCCAAGTGCTGGGATTAAAGGCATGCACCGCCACCGCCTGGCCCAGGACCAGGGTCTTAAAGCCCACGCCCACAGTGATTTCCCTACTCCAACAAGGCCACACCTTCTAATAGTGCCACTCCCTGGCCCAAGCATATATAGACCATCACAGAACTCATTAAGGGATTCATCCTTTGATTTGGCCTCAGGGTTGCAGACACACCCAGAGGGAGGTATCAGTAATTTCCTAAGTGCTTCAATTATCATTAGGTCTCCCTGAGCTACCCCCACCCCCAAATAGTTTAAGACCTTCTGTATCTCTTTGTGCAAAATGGTTGTTGAATGGAACCATCAGAGACAGGGTAACACCCCTGAGACACCAAGAGAAGTAGGTGAGAAGACAGCAGGCCTCCTGAGAGTGAGGCCAATGCTGTCACCGGGTGTCACCTGTGTCCTCACTTGTGTGTCAGCTTAGATGATCTCAGTGGCAGATCTTTCCTTGGCTCACACTCTTCATCCTCAGGCTGCCCAAGAGTTTAAAGAAGCCGGAAAGAAAGCCAGCGTGAAGCTTTGCCCAGGAAACCCTCCTGACGGTTAATGATGGGATTATGGAGTCTTAACTGCTGAATGGTTATCCCTAATTATAATCAAAGGTACGTCAATCTAAATAAAAATGATAAGGCAGGGAGCCAGCCCCTGCTATCTACCCCTCTCTACTCCCCATGAGCTTTTAGACACGAATCTGTCCTAAGGATGATGCTCTGACGGGGCTTGGATGGAATAATTATCAAAAAGAAATGGAACTCAGTGTTGAGTTAAACTTACTCTTTTTTTTTTGCAATAAAGAATGGTTAAAATTATTATCATTATTAAAGATAGAAAGGGACAGTTTCTTTTTCGTTTAAATGTTTGGCTCTACCCTTCACTGGGTGCCAATTTTTGACCCGTGGTATGATGGTATGACATCCGTTTTATTAATTCTTTGAGTGTGTGCCTGCGTGTGTGTATGCGTGTGTACATGTGTACATACATGTGGAAGCTAGAGCACTATGTCTGGTATCTTCTGCCTTATTTTATTTAGTTTTTGAGTCGGAGTCTCTCTCTGAGTCCCAGGAACCCACCTATCTCTGCCTCCCCAAGGCTGGGGTTACAGCTGTGTGCTGCCTCGTCCAGCTTTTTATGTGGGTTGTGGGGACCCGCAGTCAGGTCTTCACGGTTGCTTAGTAGGCTCCTGTTCTATTTAATGCTTTGAAAGTATTTTTGCTCCCCCCTCCCACTCCACTAGAGCACTTGTGAGCACATGCAAATGCACGAATACCCATGACCTCCTCTGTGTTCACCTTGACAGCAAGCATCTTACTTCCCTGAGCCACTCAATTGGTCCCTGTTTAGTTCTTATAATCCCCAAAGGAAGCTTGTACAAATTATTGTTTCCTGTCTTTTTCCAGACTTGGGGTTCAAACACAGGTCCTTGCATGTGAGGCAAGTGCTCTACCACTGAGCCCGACTTCTTGCTCCATGTCCCTCTGGTCTATCTGTTAGCAGCCCGACTTCTTGCTCCATGTCCCTCTGGTCTATCTGTTAGCAGCCCGACTTCTTGCTCCATGTCCCTCTGGTCTATCTGTTAGCAGTGTGGCTGTGCCGTTTGTTGGCTGCATGACTTTTGGGAATGACATTTCCCTCTCCTGTTTCTCCACTCGTGAAATATCATAGCACCTTCGTACGCATCACTTAGTGTACCATAAGCGCCCAATGAGATGCATATTCCTGGATCTGGAGAGATGGCCCAGTGGTTAAGAGCACTGGCTGCTTTTCCAAAGGATCTGAGTTCAGTTCCCAGCACCTACATGGTGGCTCACAAACACCTGTAACCCCAGTTGCTGGGGTTCTGGTGCCCTCTGATGCCCCCTGCTGGCCTCTATGGTCACTGCATGCACTCGGTGCACAGACGTCATGCAGGCAAACCAGTATAGACATAAAATAAAAATTTAAATAAGAAGCCGAGTAGTGTCGAATTCAAGGCCAGCTTTGCCTATGGAGCAAGTTCCAGGACAGCCAGGGCTATACACAAAGAAACCCTATTTCAAAAAAATCAGTAAAATAAAATATAAAACCAAGGTTCCTTTAATGATCCTCACTTCTCTTGTGGTTTTATCATGTAGCATGTAATAAAGTGCTTTGGAAATGCTGTGGAATGGGATGTAGAATACATTTTTAAACATACACATGAAATTCGTTGATGCTTGAGAAGTAAGTTATTAGGCCTCAGAAAACAGATTAGTCTTTTCAGAAATTTAAAAATGCAAGTAGCAAGAGAAGCTCTTCAGCTCCATACTCGAGATAGAGTGAAAAGAAATCCTTTGTCAATTCAGATGTGAAGCTAAGAAACATTTCTCTCCTTTTATACACACACACACACACACACACACACACACACACACACACAAAGGGATAAAACCTTTGCCAGCGATGTTAAGCAAGAGAACGAAACTCCTAGTCACACACCCACCGCTCCATTAAGAGCCCGGTACCAGCCCTGCACTGGACGAGTCCAGCAGAGGGCTATGCCACCTCCTTCCTTCCTCACAGGAGGGGGAGGGTCTGCTCGAGGTCACAGGATTATGGGATGGAAGGGGCAGCTGGTGGTCTGGGTGTTTCTGCCCTCAAGCCAGTATTTGCTGCTGTTGCAGGGGCTGGAGAGAATTTCCTCAGGAAAACTATGTGACCAAGGATGATAAGGATTGAAACTGTCTAGCTGCTGTCAGCTTTCCAAATGTAAATTAGAAGGGAAGAAATATCAGGGTATCATCCCGAGAATGGAAAGGACAATGTCCCTGGCGCCTTTGACGGTAATTATAATTTCCTGTCTTGAGGCTGCAGATCTCATGTTTGACGATGCCCCTAGGTGGTGGCTCTTGGGGCTTGGCCACGAACGAGAGAAAACAAGTGATTTCCTGCACCCATTCTTAGAGAGCCACACCGCTCTATTCCCAAACAGACCTTCAACTGTTTGAAAGAGGCCTACGCGCTGCCAGGCATCACCATAAACAACCCAGACAGCCCCAAGTCGGCCGCCAACGACGTGATTCACTGTGGCGCCCATCTTCTCTAGTGGGGCGCAGAGCCAAATGTTATTTATTACAAGTGACTTATGGCCAAATGAGGTTCACAGGGTAGCCACAGCCGGGGGACTTCACTGGAGCTGACACTGGGAGCTGTTGGCATTTAGGAAACGTTGTCTGCCTTCGGAACATGGAAAACAGACACGCGGAGACTTCTTTACCCCTGTGATTATGGATCTAAAGCCTCTGCTTACAGTCTGTGGCAGCGTCTACACTGGCAAAAAGGCTGGGGTATCGGGCACATAATAGCCAATTCAGGTAAAGCTTGCTTCCCAGAACGATCTCTGCATTTTACAATGGGTGCTCACCATTGGCCCAAGGCATGGCCGCTGCTGTTATAGTTAGGGCCCAGGCTGGCCCTTGAGCTTGCTGGGAGCCAAGGCTGACCTTGAGCTCCTGAGTGGGATTACGGGTATGCACCACCATACCCAGCTCTGCTTTAATTTCTTAAAATATTGAATAAAAAATTGTGTGTGTGTGTGCGCGTGTGTATTCAGTGCATAAAGAGGACAGAAGAGAACAGTGGATTCCTAGGAGCTGAGCTGGAGTGTGGTGAGAATTAGTTTTGTGGGTAGTGGGAATCTGGAAGGTAGCGATCGCTTCAAAACTCTGCCTGCCATCTTTCCAGCTCTTATTTAATTTTTATACGGATCCCCAAAGGAAGATCCCTGGCCTCTGTCTAGAGGTCTTGAGACTGGGAGACAAAAGTTGTAGGGGGCAGGATGATGTCACACGCCAGGAAGTGACAAAACCAGGGTGGGGGGAGAAGAAACATGTGTGGTGCTCTCCCTGATGGGCATGCGCTGTTAACTGCCACAGTTCCAAACTGGGTCAGTCTCAATCACGGACGACAGACGGCACAAACAAGCAAGGTGAGTTGTTTCCTTTTTACGAGGGGGGACCCAGAGGCTGTCTACTGGTGGCACACTTTCCCCCAGTGACCCTGAGATAAAAATCAAGATTGGTCTGAGTCTCAGATCCGTTAACAGCAGTTCCTGAAGATTGCTCCGGAGAGCTCAGGTTCCTGAAGATGCTAAAAGACAAAACAAAACAAACAAGCAAACAAAAGAAAAAGCAAGGCTGGGCGTGGTGACATGCTTTTAGTACCCACACTCAGGAGACAGAGACAGGTAGATCTCTGAGACCTAGGCCAGCCTGGTCTACATAGGAAGGTCCAGGCCAGCCAGTGATGCGTGGTGAAAGCCTGTCTTAAAAAAAAAAAAAAAAAAAAAAAGACAGTTATTATGGACCCGTGAGGTGGCTCAGTGGCAAAGCCTCGCGTCTTGAAGCCTGCGGACCTGAGTGCAGTCCTGGGAGTAAGAACTTCTGCAAAGTTCTCTTTTGATGCCCACGCACACAAGCTGTGAGTCACAAGAACCCTCGTGAATAAATCAATGAAAAAAAGTTCATTTATTTATATTTGAAGCATACCAATCCATAGCCCATCCCCAGAGGGTCTTTCCTTATTTTACAGTCCAGACCGGCTCCTCCGAACTCTTCTGTCAGCCCTCACTGCTGTAAAGAATATGTCCTGTAAATAGTAGATCAATGTCTTCACACTTGGCCCATTCCTCTGTCTATATCACAGAAATGAAAGTGGACGGCTTCAGGGCCGCCCTCCCCGCCACGCCCCCACGCCCGCCACGCCCCCAGCCCACCACGCCCCTACGCCTGACCTTCCCGCTATTGGTGAAACGTAGGAACGAACATTTCAGGCATTGGATGCTGGTCATAATTATAATAAGAAATACCCAGAGGTGCTGGGTGGCAGCAGTGCACACACCTTTGATCCCAGCACTGGGGAGGCAGAGGGGAAGATCTCTGTGAGTTCGAGGCCAGCCTGGTCTACAGAGCAGCTTCCAGGATACCCAAGGCTATGCAGAGAAACCCGGACTCAAAAACAAAAAAAAACAAAACAAAACAAAACCCAACCAACCAACTAACCAGCAACAAGAAAAAAACTCAACAAAACAGAACATCCACCTTTTTTAAGTAATTGTCTCTATTGTATGGGTGTTTTGTTTGCATGTATGCATACACATGCACCACATGTATGCAGTGCCCTTTTAGAGGACAGGAGAAGGGGTCGGATCTCCTGGAACCAGAGTTCCGGAGGTTGTGAGCAGCCATGTGGGTGCTGAGGACTGAATCTGAGCCCCAGAAGAGTCTCACCTTTGGAGGACCCTCTGTCCAGCCCCACAGGGCGGTTAATTTTGACAAGACAGTCAGGGAAGGAAGCAAGGATCTGAGATGCTACAATAGCAACCAGGCCATGTTCACAGCCGACAGGTGACCTGACTGTGCGCCACATGGCCTCACATCTCCATCCTGGCTCTACTCCACAGAGTCACCAGCCCTGGAGCCTACCCCCAGAGGTTCTGTGACTGTCTCAGGCATGGCCGCGGCTCTCTGGGGATTACTGATTCTTGGGAGACTGTACCACCCTGAGATCGACGAGCATTGCTTTAGGGTCTGAGACCTTAATTGGTTAATCTCTTCCATTGAACCAGGTAATTCTTCTCCCCTTCTTTCTCCTCCCCCTCCCCCTTCAACCCCTCCTCCTCTTCCTCCTCCTTCCCAACCTCCTTTCCTTGATACACACTTGCTATGTAGCTCAGGTTGGCCAGGGCCTTGCTATGCAACCCAGACCAGCAGACCAGTGTCAAACTCATCTCAGCCCTGCCTTAGCCTCCCTAGTGCTGGGTCTGGCTACACAATTCTATTTTTTTTTTTTTATAGACACAAAACACACAACTTATTCTTTTATAGCAAACCACACAAACAAAACGAACGCCACCAAGCACAATCAAAAGCGCACACCACTGTTTCCAAAAGCAGCCCACCTCATGTTGTCAGCCCCAGGTAGGTCACAGTGTCTTGTCCGAGACGGTATGTCCTGGGCTCTGCCCAGAAATGAGCCCATACCAGGCACCGTGGGAGGAGCTTTATCCGTATGGAGCTTCCCACAGCAGGGCTGAGGTGAGAATGGTCAGCGGTGCCATTTTCCAGAAAGACCCACTGGCTCCTGGGGGTATGAAGGGAGGGATGAGGTCACCATGGCTCTTGGAAGTGGAGTCTACATCTCAAATGTCTTCTGCACTCAGCCCGCCCCGCCCACCAGGACCACAGGCCTACACTGCCCCCTAGAGGGCGTCTTCGGGATCACAGTCTTTTCTGATCGTGGCTCCGAACCGTCCTGCCTTCTTAAATAAAGTAATGTAGGTTTTCTTCTGCCCCTAGACCTGCTGTGGAATAGCAATGATATGTATCCAAAGAACCACACGGAATGTATGAGAAACCTTTCAGCCCTTCCAAGCAGAGCCGTGTGTGAAGCAATAGGAAAGAAGATAAAGGGAGGTTGGCATGGGGCACCCAGTCTCAAGCTTCGTCTCCCGAGGCAGGGTCAGAAGATGTGCAGTGGTCCTTGGAAGCAGGCAGAGACTGGAGAGAAATGACAAGGGCTTAATTGGCAAAGCAATGTCACTGGCCGGTGAACCCCCAGTTCCCATGAACCCCCAGTACCTCAGAGTACGAGGCAGCCATCAAAGGGTGGTTAGTGAAAAGAGGAAACGTGCACATTCCAAGTGTGTGCACACACAGGCTGACACACTTGCTGTGCAAGCCTCCCCTCCCCAGTCTGCACACACAGGCTGACACACTTGCTGTGCAAGCCTCCCCTCCCCAGTCTGCACACACAGGCTGACACACTTGCTGTGTAAGCCTCCCCTCCCCCTCCCCAGTCTGTAGCATTTAGTTGTAGCCTGAGTTGACACAGTTGGGGAAGGGAAAACGAGGACCCAATGTTTGGAAATGACCACTTGGGCCTCTGAGCAGCCTGCTCTTGTACATTCCAGAAATGTGCTCAAATGTGCTGTTACTCAACTGTCCTGCCTGGCCACTGAGGTGGAAAGGTCATAGGTTATCACTAAGGGTGGTAAAATAAATAAAGGAAGTGAAGTTGAAGCCTACACATCTTCCTAGGGCAGTTTGATGACCAGCATGCACAGACCAGTGTGCACTGAGTGTGACCAGCGTGCACTGAGTGTGACCAGCGTGCACTGACTGTGACCAGTGTGCACTGACTGTGACCATCATGCACTGACTGTGACCAGCGTGCACTGTGACCAGCGTGCACTGACTGTGACCAGCATGCACTGACTGTGACCAGCGTGCACTGACTGTGACCAGCTTGCACTGACTGTGACCAGCATGCACTGACTGTGACCAGCATGCACTGACTGTGACCAGCATGCACTGACTGTGACCAGCGTGCACTGACTGTGACCAGCGTGCACTGA
>NW_022196897.1:156196925-156207676 GCF_008632895.1 Mastomys coucha | reverse complement strand
TGACCAGCATGCACTGACTGTGACCAGCGTGCACTGACTGTGACCAGCGTGCACTGACTGTGACCAGCATGCACAGACTGTGACCAGCTTGCACTGTGGTACTCTCAAAGAACTTAGTTTTGCAGAGATTTATAAGTGTGTTTGCAGGAGAACATTCCTGGATAGTTCTTAGAAATTGTTGACCCCCTAGGTCAGAACCAGCTCCTAGGAACCTTGGAGAAATGAATGGAGGAATCTTGGATGTTAGTTCTAGACCAAGAGGAGGCTCTCAAGGGATATGGAATCTCTCAGAAGCCGCAAGTCCGAGAGGGTTTGGGGAGCTCTACCTCACTTCAAGCATAGACAGTTCACTTTCATCTATTTTCTAGATTGAGTTTCCTCCTGGATTTATCTGAAAAACGTTCAGCTACTGCTAAAGTTATTATAAATCTACACAGTGGCGATATTGGAGGTAATAACATCTGATGCCTGAAGAGACCAGGCGAGGTGATAAAATTTTGTGTTCTTTATAAAAAAAAAAAAGAAGATTTATTTGTTTTTATTTCAAGTGTAAGAATGTTTGCCAGCATGTGTGTATGCTTATCATGTGGCTGCAGTGCCTTCAGAGGCCAGGAGAGGGCACCAGAGCACTGGGAACTGGAGTTACAGGTCCATGAGCTGATGGGACCTGAACTCTTGTCTTCTGTCCTCTCAACCCCTGAGCCATCTCTCCAGCCCCTGACCGAGTCTATTTTGACTCTTGTTTTATCATTGAGCCTGTAACAAATACTGGGAGGCATGTGCCTCACGACTGTGTCTACTTTGATGTAGGACAAGGCAGGGAAGAAGTTAGATTGTTCTCAGTTTAGAAGTCAATGAGGCAGGAAGCCAGCATGTCATTGTCATGGAAGAAGAGTGCTTGGGTCATGGGGGAGCAAGGCAGGTGCTAGGAACCCGAGGGGCTGCAGGTATGAGAAGCAATACGTCGCTGAGCAGGGGACAAAATGGTCTCTCTGAGGTGGTGACATTTGGACGGTGTCTTAGTTAGGGTTTTACTGCTGTGAAGAGATATACCATGACCAAAGCAACTCTTATAAAGGACAGCATTTAACTGGGGCTGGCGTACAGGTTCTGAGGTTCAGACCATTACAGTCATGGTGGGAAGCATGGCAGCATCCAGGCAGGCTTGGCGCTGGAGGAGCTGAGAGTTCTGCATCTTGTTCTGAAGGTAAACAGGAGAAGACTGGTATGGCAGCTAGGAGAAGGGTCTCCAAGCCCATCCCCAAAGTGACACACTTCCTCCGACAAAGCCACACCCACTCCAACAAGGCTACACCTAATAGTGCCACACCCTGAGCCAAGCTTATTCAAACCACCACAGGTGGTGACCTGACCAGTTAGGGAGAGGAGCTCTGTGGGGGAGGGGGGTAGAGGGCTATGTATCCAGCAGAGCATCTGTAGGTCCCAAACCCCAAAGGTAAGGGGGCACATGAGCAAGAAGGAAGCAGATTCAGGGTCACTATGGACGTAGGCTCAGCCAGTCTGGCAGCACCCAGCTTCGGTAACTACAGCCATAGTGCCCTTTGCACTTTGCCAAGCTCTGGCCCTGCGTTAAATCCCAACTCCTGCTTATTTTAATATGGTCTAAGAGCTAAGAGTCCTTTCAACATCTTAAAAAGAGGTTGAGAAATAAAAATACACAAATTCATGATCCATGAAGATGACATGAGATTCCAGTTTCAGCATCTATTGAGGAGGCCTTACAAGCATGGAGCACGGTATGCCATTCTGGCTGTTGTCCAGGGCTCTGTCCATGCTCACAGAGCTGAGTTGTGTAGTTGTGGTCAAGGCTTTGTGGTCTGCAGAGTGCAGGCTTTGGTGTGGTGGTCTGGATAGGAATGATCCTCATAAACACAGGTGTCCGAATGCTTGACCCATAGGGGTGGCACTATTAGGGGGTGTGGCCTTTTTCAGGAGTGTGGTCTTGTTGGAGTCTGTCACTGTGGAGGCGGGGGTTTGAGGTCATATAGACAGCCTCTTTCTGTTGCCTTCAGATCAAGATGTAGGACTTTCAGCTCCTCCTCCAGCACCATGTCTGCCTGCATGCTGCCACGCTTCCTGCCGTGATGATAATGGACTGAACCTCTGAACCGTAAGCCAGCTCCGGTGAAATGTTTCCTCTATAAGAGTAGGTATGGTCACGGTGCCTCCTCATGATGGGAACCCTAAGTGAGACATTTGGTAGTTGGCTTTCTGTGGAGGGAGTTCTTATCCCCCACTCAAGGGCTAACGGTTCTCTGAGCACCCGTGGACTGCCCACGGTGGTGACTGCCCTCTTAGTGTTAGTGGGTTCCATTTCTGGAGACGGTTGGTATCTTGGCAGAGACGGGCCTACCATCCTGGCCTTGGAGACAAGTGCTCCAGAGAGAAATGACTGCTGATATTCATTCATTCATTGAGTGCTTCAGGTCGGGCGTGGGGAGGTGGCTTATTAAGAAGTGCTTACTGTTCTTAAGTTCCGGTCCTGGCACCCACATCAGTAGGCTCACAACCTGATGTCTTTGGCCTCTGTTGGCATTTGCCCTCATATTCCTCAACACACACACACACACACACACACACACACACACACACACACACGCTTAAAATAATAAATCTTCAAATGGAATACACGTGAGTTGAGATACCCCCATCCCCAGGTCCAGCACTGTGCTGTGTGTACGTCAGATGTTCAGTCAGAAACAAAATGGCTTTGGTCCTCACCTTCTGGTGCCGGCATCTTCTAGTTAAACTTATCTTTATCTTCAGCAGACAGGCCTTCCCATGCTTAACTGCCTGTACTGTAGGCATGGGAGATGCTCGACCGACTGACAGGCTCTAAGCAAAGTCTGTAGACATCTAGAAAGCCGCGTGCTCAGGAGCTGTTTTCATAAGTAGTCACGAGAAACGAAGACACAGAAGGACTCAGTGGTGGAGGAGCTCGCTGCCCTCTGACCTCCACAGGCAGGCCGTGGCACATGCTGACACACGTACATGCACACAAAACCAATCAACCAATACACGGTAAATCAGGCTCGATTTGAGTACTGGCCAGGGTTACCGGCGGGTACCACCCCACTTAGGTTGCATAGTGTCGTACTCGTACCATAGGGAAACCTTAGTAGGGACTCTTCACCTGGCACCCGTGCATCGAATTCATAAGATCCACGAACGTGAGTGGGAAAGGAAGTTATGTCTATGGCCCCACTGACTTGATCGCAGCCCAAAGGCTGAGAACTGATAAGCCGGTGCTTTCTTTAATGGCATCAGACCACAATGGTAACGTGTTGTCATTTTTATCACCAACATTTTAAACCGAAATGTCACAGACACCTCGTGTCACATTTCGGCCTGCACGGCCTCTGAGATATTAACTACGCTCATTATGTTGTAACCACACCAGGGATTAGCCGCCGTGATGGCCATGCTACTTAATGCACCGAATGGCTTCATATGTCACGACACCCGCAAATTGCATTCTTTAATATTTGATAAGTGTGCTGCAATGATTAAAAAAAATAAGTATTTCATTTCCTGTCTTTCAAAACATTAGTTTTGAGAAAGGCCTCATGGGAGTCATCAGATAGCAAAGAGGGCCCAGCCTGAAAGGATAAAGAACTTTGGCGGCCTGGTCACCTTTAAACCATGTGATTCTTTCTTTAAAAAAAAAATATTTATTTTCTTCTTAATTATGTGTATATGTGTTTGTCAATGTGTGTGTCTGTATACAGGAGCCTAGATTCCCGTGGAGGCCAGAAGAGGGCGTCAGGGCCCCCAGGGCTGGAGTTACAGGCAGTTGTGTGGGTGCTGGAACCTAGACCTCTGGAAGAGCAGTCACTGAGCCATCTCTCCAGTCCCCAGTATCTGCTGTTATGTGAGAAGGGAGAGCTGGTGACCTCCTAAGCTGGTCATTACCCAATGAGTGATGCCTCTCATCTTGGTTTTAAGGCAAGAGGCTCTGGACAGCTCTTCCTCCCTCCCTCCACCGAGCCATCACTCCACAGGGCATTTTAACTAGGTCTCCTTGATTACCACCAGTTCGAGGAGGGGCCCAGGTGAGGCGGGAGAAAGGGAGTCATTGAATTTGTTGCTGTTTCCTTCCATCAGGGCCCGGCCATCAATTTCATCACATATTTCAGAATGCATGTTATTGACAATGTGTTCGTGGAGAAAAATGGAGTTGGCTGGCAAAGCTGTTCCATTTTCTAAAGATTAAACTGTTCATTGTGCAGGCCGCCATCTGCCCTCCCTGGAAGGAAGTTTTCGTAGTTGGCAGAGGCACTTGAAAGCCAGACGACAAAGTAAAATCTTTCTTGTTATTGCTGCACTTAACTAAAGGCAAAATTTTCCACCCATTCATCTACTCATCCATTCATTCACAGGTCCATTCATTTATCCATCCATCCATTCATCCACCCATCCATTCATTTCCCCATTCATTGAATGCATTGCATCGCTCATTCATTGCCCAGGCACCAAGCATTACCCTGTGCTATACTTATGAATAAAGCCATCTAACGGTCAAAGAACGGGACCCTGTGGAGGGATATCATGTGTATTGTGGCTGGTATGATCCTACAGCCCCCATTCATGCACCAGATTCTTGAAGGACTGACATTTCTAACTCCACACTCAATCTGTGTGGTATTTTGGGTTCACTGAAAGATGTGACTCTTCCCTTCGAGATGCTTAGAGTCAACAGGATTACTAAATTATGCACATTCAAAGATGACTCAATAGCTGGGCGTGCTGGTGCACACCGTGGATCCTAGAGCTCAGGAGGCAGAGGCAGGAGGATTTCTGGGAGTTGAGACCAGCCTGTTTGCATAGTGAATTACAAGATAGCCAGGGCTATGTATCGAGAACCTGTCTTGAAAAAAACAAAACAAACAAGACAAAAACATGAAACGTGCCTTGAGAAACACAGCCAGAGCAAGGCGGGCAGCTTCATGTACCCAGTGCTGCACTCTCTAGCTGTGGCCTTGGGCCTTGATCTCTGTGTTCTGTGGATGAACCCCTGAGGTTCAGAGAGCTTGAAGGACACAAGCCCCTCATCATCTCTGAGTTTGATTCCTGGGCCACACCAAGCCGGCCTCAGAGGCAGAGCCCAGAGGAGCGTGTGTCCTGGACACTTCATGCTGTTGTGGAGTTCTGCTCTGCCTCTTCTTCTTGCGACCTTTCCTAATCTGTTTAGAGCTTTCATCAAAGCTCTAAAGGGGACTTCCAGCCCCTCACTGGGCAGCCCTTCATCGGGACTTATAATAGTTGTGCTTGACCATTTCCAGTGACTCCACCCTCAGAAAGGACTTAAAGGTGTAGATCGTTAATAGCGTCCATCGCCCTTAGAAAGAATTTGGAAAGGTAGGTTGTTAGTAAAGATAGGTTAAAGTGGTTTTGCTAGTGGCTTTGATGTAGAAAATCTTGAACAATTTCGAGTTCAGAAAGACTCACTTTTGATTACTGAGGGAAGATGTCTTAAGGTCAAGGAACAAGAGCAATGGCCCCCGACTGGTACCGGCTGACGTACCTCTCTTGCTAAAGCTGGGTTGGTGATCAAGGTGGTGACTAATTTCTTGTACCCATTTTTGCCCTCAGCTTCCTGATATGACTTAATAAAAATTGTTAATGAGTAAGTGTGCACCTTGAGGATTTAGAATAGTAATGATTGATTGGGTTTTCTTATATATAAAGGTTTAAATTTGTGATTCTTTTAAGATTATTTTTTAAAGATTTATTTATTTATTATATGTAAATACACTGTAGCTGTCTTCAGACACCCCAGAAGAGGGCATCAGATCTCATTACAGATGGTTGTGAACCACCATGTGATTGCTAGGATTTGAACTCAAGACCTTCAGAAGCATAGTCAGTGCTCTTAACCACTGAACCATCTCTCCAGCCCCAAGATTTTTTTTATAAGATTACTTTTTAAGATAAATAATAACATATTTGATCCCTTCTTTGTAACTGCAAAATGCAACCTGCCAGTAAGAGGAACTGGCTGAGAAAATTATCTCGCTTGCTTATATCATGTTAATCTATAACAAGTGGCTTAGTTATGAATGTACGTGGGAATAATTGGGAATAATATGTATATATTTTTTTTTACCTGTACTACAGAATGTTTATTCATGTTAGGGTATTGGGGAACAATTTTTCTTATGTATACTCATTGTAATCATTCACTTAAAGAAAAAAAAGTATGTAACCACATTGTGATTCCTGTACTGCTTGAGAGATTTTCCTGGGATAGATACAAGCTGTGGGAGAAAAATAAAGTTGTTGGAGCCTGCTTATTGGAACTTTGCTCCATCCACCCTACCCCCACAGCACACCGGCTGCACCTAGGTCATGAGAATTGCATCTGAAGCTGCTCTCTTGCCTTCACCCCAGACGAGGGCCCTCCTGTTTCACACAACCTCAGCCGTTTACATTGTCTTGTGGGCATGTCATGGGCATGCCCTTAATTGCCAACTGGTGTAGGAGGGCCCTACCCATTGTGCGTGGTTCCCCCCAGCTCCTCCTTTACCCCCAGCCCCCGTTAGGCAGGGGTTCCAGAGTTATATAAGAAATCTAGCTCATGCCAGGTGGTGGTGGTGCACACCTTTAATCCCAGCACTTGGGAGGCAGAGGCAGGTGGATTTCTGAGTCTGAGGCTGTGAGAACGGAGTAGACAGGGACTTCCCAGAAAAACACCGGGAGGCCAGGAATTTTCGTTGAGCTTAATAAGATAAGCTCAGGAACTTTGGGAAGGTGGTGGAACTCTCCAGAAGGGAAAGGCTAATTAACATTCCTCAGATCACAGGGCGAGAAACTATTTGTGGGTGGGGGCACATTCTGCAGGGTGGACCTTTGCCTATCTTCAGACAAGGAAAGTTCTTGCCACCTCATTCCCTGAAGATTAATCAGTTTAAAAAGTCACACTGTTCTACCAATCACATTGTGTCTAATGGCTGCTGCCCTGAAAATTGTATAAAAGCTCACTGAACAAGCTGTGTGGGGTATTTGCCACCTCTCCTTAGGGTCTGGGATGGCCCCAGTGCACTGGAACATTAAAAATCCTCATGCTCTTTGCATCAATCAGGCTCCATGTGATTCACTCAGGAGGTCTCCAGTAAGCTAAGGCTCGACAGGATCTTACAAGGCCAGCCTGGTCTACAGAGTGAGTTCCAGGACAGCTAGGGCTACACAGAGAAACCCTGTCTCAACCGTTCCCCCCCCCCCCCAAAGAAAGAAATCAAGCTCGTAAGCAGCACCCCTCCATGTTTCCTGCCTTTGCTCCTGCTTGAGTTCCTGCCCTGCCCTCTCCCCGGACTGGATTATAACCTGGAAACATAAGCCAGATTAACCCTTTCCCCCCCAACTTGCTTTTGGTCATGGCGTTTTGTCACAGCAGCAGAAAAGCAAACAGGAACAGAGGACACCTTTTGGGAGTCAGTTCTCTCCTTTCACTGTGTGAATTCCAGGGCTCAAACTCAGGTTATGGGGTTTGGCAGCAAGCTCCTGTACTTACTGAGCCCTCTAGCCAGCCCTTAATCAGGTATTTTAATTCTAGACAATTATGAATGGAGAACAAGGAAATCATACTCCATCCTAAAGAAGACCCCTGTCACTGAGGCTTCTGTGACTGTATGCATCGGGTCAGATCATGAGGCCGAGGCTGCTCATCTTCTAGAACATTCTTCACAAATTACTTCAACACTACAGGATGTCGGTTTGGAGTTTCGCTTGACTTCCCCCCCTCCCCCCCGAAAGATTTCCAATCTGTCATGCAAAGTATGTTCTTCTGGCTGGGAGTGTAAGACTCACACATCGAGATGTGAAAGGAGGGAGGAGGCAATTGTTGGGAGGGAGCAAACTCTGAGTCAGAGCTTGGCACTTTTTGTTTTCTCTTTTGAGGGCAGCTGGCCTGAATATGTCCCCCAAATTGTGCTAGAGACATTGACACACCCTGCCATGTGTCTAGGGAATGGCGCCACCCACAGTGGTCTGGGTCTTTCTACATCATTTAACAATCAAGACAATTATCATGCAGACATGTCCATAGACTAGTATGACCTAGGAAATCTCAGTCAATAAAATTAAAAATTAATTCTTTTTAAAACAGTAGAATTAGTAAAAATAGATCCCTGCAAAACCCCCAAGGGTAATAAGCCTTTTACTATGGGTTTTGTCAAAGTTCATAAAGAGTTGGGAACTATATGCAAGAAGAAGCAACCCCTGTGGTTTTTGAAGCTCTCTGTTGCCAAGGCAACAACTCATGCCTTCCATGTATTCTTTCTTTCAAGGAGGGAGGGCTGAACTTCCGACAGAGGAAATGGGACACAAAGGAAGGGGCACCAAGGGCGCAGATGAAATAACTTGGTCAAATATGTCCACTATCACTGTGTCTTGCTTCATTTTAGCCAATGTAAATGGAGAAAGCCAGCGCCATGGCCTCCCAGCATCACAGTTAAGCAAAAGCAGAATTAAGATGAGTCCATCCACTGATGAAACAGTCCAACCAAAAAATACTTGAGAACCTCTTAGCCATAGTTTTCTTTCTGTCGCTGTGATAAAATGTGATAAAATGAGCAGAAGCGACATAGGGGAAGAAAAGTCAGAAGCGACATAGGGGAAGAAAAGTTTATTTAGCTCACAATTCCAGATCACAGCTTTCATCATTGAGCAGTATTCAAGGCCACATGTCCCATAAGATCCACACTGAAGAGCACAGAGAAGGCATGAATTGTTGCCTTGGCAACAGAAAGCTTCAAAAACCACAGGGGTTGCTTCCTTTTGCCTTCATACAGTTTCCAACTTTTCATGATCTTTGCCATGCCCACTCTCTTCCATTTAGCTCTCTCTTGTATTGCTCAATGCTCCTTGTCTAGGGAATGGTACCACCCACACTAGACCGGATCTTTCTATGTCATTTAGCAATTAAGACAATCACCATGCAGACACGCCCATAGGCTACTATGATCTAGGAAATCTCCATTTAGGCTCTCCCAGATTTCCCTAGGTTGTGGCATGTTGACATTTAAAATTACTCATCATTCCTCCTAGTGCATCCTGGACTCAACAAGAAAGTCTCGGCAACTTATTTACAAATGTGTTTTCTGTTCTTGTCAACAAAGAGAAAACAGGCCACATAATAAAAAGTCGATTAGTGTGGGGCTGGAGTGATGGCTCAGCTGTTAGGAGCACTGGCTGCTCTTCCACAGGACTCTGGTTCAAGTCCTAGCACCTACATGGCAGCTCACAACTGCCTGTAACTCCAGTTCCAGGGGATCTGGCCCCCTCACACAGACATACATGCAGGCAAAACAGCAATGCACATTAAAAACAAAAAGTAGACCAATGTTGCCGAGGGGAGGCAAAGGCTGTTTTGGAGGTTTTTAAGTAAGGGATAGTTATTTATGGACACAAATTATAGATACTCAATGCAGGGGGGGGGAAACAGGTCCCACAAGGAAGTAGTCATTCTAATTGAAGAGGTAGGAAGCAAACCACTAAACGGATGGAGAATCACAGTGTTTTAACCCTGAAGGGTGGAGCATGCAGGGTTCCATTTGCATGGAGGGGACAATCAAGTAAAACAGGAGGGCTTAACCGGGGTGTGGTAGCCCTTGTTTGTAATTCTGGTGCCCAGCAGCTGGAAGCTGGGGGATTCACAGTTCTGCCAGCGAGCCAGCTTGTGCTACATTGTAAAATTCTGTCTGAACACAAAACACAACGAAACAAAACAAGATGTAGACTTGTTTAGGGAATACTTTTGTCTGACACAAGTTACAGTCACCGAGATGAGGGAGACTCAATTAAGGAAATGCCTCCTTAAGATCTGGACAGAAGGAAGCCTCCAGGGCATTTTATAAATTAGTGATTGAGGTGGGGTGGAGTGGGCACAGCCCAGCCCATTGTGGGTGGTGCCATCCCTGAGCTGGTCACCCTGGCTTTAAGAAAACAAGCTAAGCAAGGCAGTAAGCCGCACTCCTCCACGGCCTCTGCATCTGCTTAGCCTCCAGGTTCCCTCCCCTTGGGTTCCTACCTTGGCTTCCCTCAATGACCCAGGATATGTGAACCAAACGAACCCTTTCTTCCCTGAGTTGGTTTTGGTTGTGGTGTTTCATCACGGCAATAGTGACTCCTGCTGAACCAGGCTGTGTGGGAGGATTCTCTACTGTGTGCCTTTCTAACTGGGATGTAAACTTCGCAAAGAAAGCAGAATTCCACGCCCAGGTCAGTGACAGCTGAGGGCCTGCAATGGTGCCTAGGGCACAGTGTCTCCTACACACTTGTTGGAGGAGCTGCTGCTGATTATAGGTAATCATAAACATTGTCTGCTCTCTTCACTTCGCCGAGAGCTTTTACTACTTTTTATTTTCTGTATACGGGGTGCTGTGTGTGCCACATGTAGTACCCATGGAGGCCAGGAGGGGGCACTGGATTCCCTGGAACTAGAATTACAGATGGTGGTGAGTCACCAAATGGGTGCTTGAAACTGAACCGGTGTCCTCTGCAAGAGCAGTAAGTGCTCTTAACTGCTGAGTCATCTCTCCAGGCCCATCTGACCCACTCTGTCTGTCTGTCTGTCTGTCTGTCTGTCTGTTTGTCTGTCTGTCTGTAACCAGTAAGGTCCTTGGGAAAGAAAGGAGGAGAACATCGTGCCACATGCCTGAAGTATCCAGCTGGGTGAGATCTGGGTGCACGTGTGTGCTGGGTGGGGTGGGGTGTGTGAGGTAGGGTGGGTG
>NW_022196897.1:156136555-156196562 GCF_008632895.1 Mastomys coucha | reverse complement strand
AGGGGTGTGTGAGGTGGGGGTAGGGGTGCATGCCTAACTGTCCTGTGGTTCTTCTTCTCTAGAGTCAAGAAAGATGACTGACTGTGGGCATTAAGCCTAGGAACTTGAAGATGTGACTGTCCCAGTCAGGTCCCTTTAGAGTCACAACCACCAATGACCCACCCATCCCCCACCCTAGATTACCATTTTGTTACCAGGGCGCATTGTGTGTGTGTAAATTGATGAAGATACCTTTAGAGTTATCCACTTTAAAAAACAAAATCCTTGCATGTGTGTGTTTGTGTGTGTGTTGTAGGGGAGCACATTGGAGGGTGTGGAGGTCAGAGGGCAGCCATGTTTGAGGATTTATCTGTTGTTTGATGCCTCCCATACCTGACCGCGAGCTTCCAGGGATTCTCCTGTCTCGCCTCCTCTCAGGCTATAGGAGCATTGGGGTACCTCCCAGGTGGCTTTGCACGGGTCCTGGGTCCGGGCTTGTGGTTTATCACTGAACTATCTTTCCAGCCAGAGTCCTCCACTTTTGATTCCATGGATCACCTGTTGGCTTGCCTAGCTGTCATTAACAATGGCTGTTACATGGTGGCCATTCCAGCAACCTGGAAAGGCAGTTCTTTTTAATCTCTCTTACCAAGTGAGGAAAATATTGTCCAGATAAAAGTCCTATGTCCCCAATCACGTAAGCTAGGTGGACACTGAACAGCGTCTTCCTGTGTCACGGTATTTTGGCTAACACTACAAAGTCAAAGGCTGTATGTAGGAGTTGCATGTCTCACGGTTTAACAGAAGTCACCAGACACTTAAACCATGCCATCAAAGTGAACTTCACCCACGATAAGACATGTCAATGTCATGGAGCTCCTGAGAAGGGCACGTGTCGCTACGGTATTGCAGCGGGAACTCTGTCCTCTGGGCATGACGTGGCTGTTGCCATCTTGAATCAGAGCATCTGTGAGGATCCACAGGAGTCTCTCACAAGATTGAAGCCATTAATGTTTCCTCACGAAAAGAAGGTCTTAGTCTGAGATTCCAGCCACTGCTCTCTCTGTTCCTCCCTTTGCTTCACTCAAGTCACCCTGCATCAGTTGGTGTAGGGGCTTGGGTGGGACTGGGGGACTATTGTATAAAGGACGTGGAACGTTGGCTTTGAGTGGGTTCCTAGGAATGAAGCTCCTGTGAGTCTCATCCTGGAGCAGGACTTTCAGGTCGCCCAACTGCCTTTAAAAAGCCTATTATTAACTGCCTGGGCCAGCAAGGTCGGCTTGGATGGAACACTGCTTTGCTCTGCTGGTGTTCTGTCCCTAAGAACAGTCACACAGCAGGTGTTTCTTTGCCTAACACCAGCCCAGGGAGCAGAAGACAGTGGACAAACCCAAAGTAAGAGACAGCTCACAAAATAGCTGGCCAGTGCTTGTCAGAGGATCAGTGTCATGAAAGACAGGCTGAAGAAATGACTCCGTGGGCAAGACTGGTGGCTGAGTAAGCAGGAGACCGGGTTGGGATCCCCGGTAGCCACGTAAACATCTGGACGTGGCTGCAGATGCCTGCCTGCTAACTCCAGTGTCCTGGGGGCGGAGATGAGTGGATTGCAGGGGCATCCTGGGCTCTGTGAGAGGCCCTGTCTCAAGGGAATAAGGTAGAAAGTAACAAAGGGGGCCACTCAGCAGTCTCCACACACAAGATAAATAAAATAAAAGAATAGATTAACAAAACAAAACAGAACACAGCACAACATGGGGCGGGGAGGTGGGGTGGGTGGGTGGGGAGACTTAACGGTAAGGACCAAGAAGCTGTGACTGCTAGCTCTAACCTGAAATCCTAAATTAGATCCTAGGGAAGCAAAGAAAATAAGTAAGAAGTGGTAAAGTTCAAACACGTTCTGAAGTTTGGTGGCTAGACTATTAGCATAGGTTTCTTAGCTTTGGTTGTTAGCCTGTGTCAGGGTAGTCTCCCACGGAGGTGACAAAGCCTGTGTCAAGGTGGTCTCCATGGCGGTGACAAAGCCTGTGTCAGGGTGGTCTCCCACGGCGGTGACAAAGCCTGTGTCAGGGTGGTCTCCATGGCAGTGACAAAGCCTGTGTCAGGGTGGTCTCTATGGTGGTGACAAAGCCTGTGGCAGGGTGGTCTCCATGGCGGTGACAAAGCCTATGTCAGGGTGGTCTCCAAGGCGGTGACAAAGCCTGGGTCAGGGTGGTCTCCATGGTGGTGACAAAGCCTGTGTCAGGGTGGTCTCCATGGCGGTGACAAAGCCTGTGGCAGGGTGGTCTCCATGGTGGTGACAAAGCCTATGGCAGGGTGGTCTCCATGGCGGTGACAAAGCCTGTGTCAGGGTGGTCTCCATGGCGGTGACAAAGCTTCTCTACTGCTCTTCCAGTTGCCTCTCTTTTGAACTTTCCATGGCGCGTGTGTACCTGTGTGTTTGCTTCTGCTTCCCCCTCTTTAAGTCAAATATTTCAATATGTAAACTTTAAAAGAAAGGAAAAAATGCTGTTGGACACACTCGAGAGTCAGCAAGCGACAGGAGAGCCTACCTCCAAGGGCTACTCTTTCCTTTGGTCAGCCTGCCTAGGAAACGGACCAGAAGCGTGTGCCTGAGTGTATGTGTGTGCACCATGTGTGCAGTGTCCATGGAGGCCAGAAGAGGGCGTTGGATCCCTAGGAACTGGAGTTATCGATGGCTGTGAGCTCTCTGGTGTGGAAGCTGGGAATTGAACCCGGGTTCTCCACAAGAGCAAATGCTGTTAATCACTGAGCTATCAGTCCAGCCCAGTCTCCAGATATCTCACTGTGGGAGAGGCGCATGCATTTGAAGTCTCCATCCAGTTGGTGGCACTGTTTTGGGACATGGAGCTTTGCTGGAGGAAATACCTCACTGGGGGGTGGGCTTTGAGAGTTTATGGCTGTGTCCTACTTCCGTTCTCTGCTTTCTGCATGTGGTTGACGATGTAATCTCCCAGCCTCCTGCTCCGGCCACGGTGCCTGCTGCTTGGTGCCATGCTCCCAACCATAATGGTCTACGTTGTTTTTTTGTCCTGGTATTTTTTCACACCAACAGAAAAGCAACTAATGCCTCTTAAAACAGAACAAAGAATAAATGCAGGGGTGTATAAAGTATACAAAGGGAGTCCAAGGCTTGAGTGGCATGAATAGACAACAGAGACAGTAGAATGGAGGTCGGCTTCCCACCCTCACCCTCCTGGCCTGTGTGCCCTCCAACTGCAACCATAGTGAATCAAGCACCTTCTGAGGGATCGTGCAGACACAGTTGCTCACATCTGATTGGCCAACGCAGCTCACGTGGCCAAGCCTAGCCAACCCATAAGGAAAAGACTTTGGTGAGAAGCTGGAGGACACAGATTGTAAAGGTTGGGTTCTTGTGAAGTCTTCGTCTCCACTGGCGGAGGAATGGGAGCCTTGTGGGGCTGGGAGCTGCATGGGGCTGGGAGCCGCGTGAGGCTGGGAGCCGTGTGGGTGGGGCTGTGAGCCGCGTGGGGCTGTGCCTTCTCTTAGAGCTGGTAGTTCAGAGGACTTCCCTGCAAGGACTTCCCTGCCCTACACAGTTCATGCTTGTGGCATGCCGTGACTTTCACTAGGTCCGAAGCTATGCCAGTTGTTTCTCCGGTCGCTAGGCCTGATGGCTTTCATTGCTCAGTGCCTTAGCATCCTTGTACTGGCAACTGAAGGTTCTCTGGATCCCACTCCTGGAGGCTGGGGACTCGTGCTCTAGCCTTGGTGGTCAGACGCTGCACCAGCCTCCTGGGGATCTGGGACCTTGAATGCCAGGCTTTGCCAGACAGGCCACCTTGGCTAATTTCCATCCCTAGTACTCAGAGTGCTCAGAAGTAGGCTTAGCGAGGGGGACCCCTGCGTCTCCGAGGAATGGGGTGGGGAGTTTGGGAAAACAGTTCCCACCAGCTCATGTCTCACTCTATCACATTCTGATTTTGTGACATTTCGCATGAAACCAGCCAGCACCTGCCACCCACGTGGGAATGGAGCACAACTCCAGTTAAGATTTTTATTTTAGTTTTTATTGTAAGAGAGAAACAGGATTTGGGGTACATCAGGGCTTCTCGATCATCTCCCTGACCCTGTCTGCCCACCCCCCGCTTTAAAAAATGTTATATTTACTGTAACTGTTGTTTAAAACATAAATAAGGGAAGAGAAGAGCACAGAAGATGAATAATGAAAATAAATTCATCTTATTTATGTGTTTATGTACACATTTGACAATTTAACAATTATTCCACGCAGCAGGGTTGGTGGCCGTTACATTCCAGAAAGTTCCTTACTTTTTAAGTTTCTCTCCCACCCCTCCTCTTGATTTTTGTCACATGCGACACCAGCACATTAGTATTCCAGGACCAGAGGCCTGGTGTGCATGGCAGGACAGCTATCCGCCCTGTGTGTCACTTCAGTTCAAGCTTCAGGTTCCTGAGACTCGTCAGTCTCTAGGCTCAGACAGACGCTCCTGGCAGACACACTCCTTACAGGCAATTCATTTTGCTCCAAAGGAGCAAGGGGCAGTGATTAAAAAGAGACATGAGGGCCCATGAGATGGCTCAGCAGGTAAAGGTGCTTGCTGACAAACCCGAGGACACGTGTTCAATCCCTGAGGGGAGAAGATCCCTGAGAAGGGAAAAACCAAACCACACAAGCTGTCTTCTGAGCCTGGACTCCCACGCACGGACATGTAATCAATAAATAAAGGAAGAAGGATGTAGGCTCCCCTCCCCACGCCCCTCTTAAAAAGGAGCTAAGGCCTGGGCTGGAGGCAGTGTGTGTGTGTGTGTGTGTGTGTGTGTGTGCGCGTGCGTGCACAAAACGAACGGTTTAGTTTGAAGATGATCCAGCTGTGGGCCACTGAACATATGTTAAGATCATGGTCAGAAAATTCTGGCTGTCAGAGCAGGACCACCCTGGAAGGTCTGTGATTGACTACCTAAGGTTACAGGGCTTCTGAAAGCGTCTTTGTTTCTTACAAACTTTTCCTGCTAGGATGTCCACAGAGGAAAGATTTGGTGGGCTCGGGCCTCTCACTTGGCTCCTGCTACTCCCTCATGCGCAGACAGGACAACACAGCCCGTCCTTGGAACCCTGCCAGTGACCTCCCATGTCCCTCCCACATCACTGGTCTCCCTGGCTGCATCCTGCTCCTTCCCAGGAGGACTCTGCAGCATTGGGCACACCCTTCTCTAACTCCAGGCTTTGTCTCTCCAAACACCAAGCCTAGGGAAAAGGGTGGCTTTGCCCCTGGGACCCACGGAGCCTTCCAGAAGAGTCAAGAGGGGGTTTCCTGTCCTGGGAATGCATGGCCTGGAAGTAATTTCTGTTGAAGAGTTTGCAGAACATGCTAAGCTGTGTAGAAAGTCACCCCAAATTTAAACAGACCTCCTCCCATGCTGGAAGGTTCGGGAAGGCCAGATTTTAAGTACTACAGAGGAGCCCTGGGGAGAAGATGAGAGACCCTGAGTTCAGCAAAATCAAGTCACTGAAGCAAAGCCACACAGCTGAGGGAATGAAAGAATGGCGTCCACGGGCTTGGGCCTCTCTGTTCTTTTCCTTCTGTCCCGGGAAGGACACAGAGACCAGAAAGCTTGCAGTTTCTCTAGTACTTCAAGTCAGAAAAGACGCCAGCTGAGCTGTCCTTCCTGCCCAGCTAGCTCATATCTGAGTCCTTTTAAAGTGTGCTGATTATATATTAAAATGGTACTTCCTGTGTTTTCCTAAATATTTAAAAGATCCCTCTCTGTAGCCACAGCAGAGACCTCAGCTCACTCAGCTCTCCTAACCTCCACCCCAACCCCGCCATTTTTAAAAGCTTATGGTATTTCCAACAATTGATACTACTGGCTTCAGGGAGACAACAGATGACCCCCTGGACACAGAAACTAACATGATAACTAAATAAATGTGTAGCTGTTCCCAGTGGATTAAGGTTCAGAATCTGGGCTCGGTGTAAAGCATTTTTTTTTTTTCCTGATGTGGTCTCCTCTTTGGGGCATTAACATTTTTCTGGTTCAGCCCGGATGTGTTTGTGGAAAGCATTGCACTTCTGTCCACAAACGGAAGTCTGAGCTTCCTCGAGATGAGCAATTTCTGCATTTGTTTTTAAACTTCCATCCCATTTTCCTAACAATCACACACACACCCAGCCTGTGCCCACAAACATGCATCGCGCCGCCATGGCCCAGCATCTGACACAGAAGCCACAAGGGGTGTATCTCTTGACAATGCCAGCAAGGCGGATTCCTAACGATCATTGAGCAACCTCCGACAGAGGCTTAAATGCCGACACCATCCATAAACAACTCTATATCGCCCAATTAGAGAGACAGAGACGTAGCGGCCTGTCACAGAGATTTGCATGGCTCAGAGTCTGAGATCAGAGAGCAGTGAGGGATGGCTTGGAGTGACGGGGGCTTGCAGACGAATGACTGTCATTACGATATTACAGGGACTCACACCTTCCCAATTACTGGCAGGGTTCATTAATTACCACCATATTCCCTAATAGAATCAGCGCGAGGGCTTATCAGCGTCTCCCCTCTGTCTCCCAGAGCCCCCACTCAGCAGTCGATCACCTATGAAATATTAGACAGTGCTGTTCCAAGTGGCCTATTTAAAGGAGAGAGAAAACCGGATCTGAAAAGGGGAGGGGGCGTGTAGGAAGGGAGAACAACACGGGAGACCCAACGTTCTTTTGATGTGAGTTTTTTTTTTTTCCTCCATTACTGGAACTGCCTTGAAAGGAGGTGAGTGCCAGTCACGAGCCTGGGATGGACCCCTTACGCAACCCCCCACCCCCCCTTGCATCCCTGATAAGTTCCCAGGACTTATCATCACATAGAAAATAAAATCTAGGCTCTGGCTACACCTCCAGCCTCAAAGGTTCTCCTTCCTTACCTACAAAGCCCTACCCACAGAGTCCTTTCTCAGCAAAAGCATCACACTCATGCCTGCCTTGGGGTCACTGTAATTTTGTTATTTTAGAACCTGAGCGTCAGGGTTCGGATGCTCAGTACCTCAATAGCACCCATGCTGGCCGAGTGGCCATGTGTGGCTGCAGGATGAGGAGGTGGAGGCCCAGGATCCCCACAGAGTAAAGAGGTTAAGCCAGATCCTACTTCAGTACGTAAGTGATGTACGGTGAAGGAAGACACCAGACAGCACCCTCTAACCTCTGCACGCATGCACACCCTGCACGTCCGTGTGCACGCACGTGCGCGCGCGCGTGTACACACACACACACACACACACACACACACACACACTTAAAAATGAGAGAGAGGGCGCGAGCGAGAGAGCGAGTGCGCACAAGGGTGAGGGGTTAGGGGTAGGGGTATCTTGGTGTTGAGTCAGTCATCTTCTCCCAGACTCTCAGAGACTTCCGGTCAACTCCCAGAGTGACAGTCCCCCATCATGTGACCTACACCAGTCTGCTCACCTTCCCAGTTTCCACCACGCTCCCCATCTCCAGTGAGAGCTGTTGTCTCTGCTGTAGTTGTTGCTTGAGCTGAGTGATTTCCAACCCTGGCTCCCTACTGAATCACCGGAAGCAGCTCCCCCTCCCTCACAGTCAGTCTGCGTTGGAATCTAAGCACTCATTCACGTATATAATTACATGTTATTATTCTTATTATTCTGTTGTTCTAGCAGCAATGCTAGGGATAGAATTCAGGCCCTTGAGCATGCCTGGTCAGCTCTCTGTCACATCACCAGCTTCTCTTTCTTGCCATCTTCCTGCCTCAGCTTCCCAAGAGCTAGTATTATAAACATGCATTGCCACGCTTGACCATATTGCTTCTGTGGTGTTTGTGTGTGTGTGTGTGTGTGTGTGTGTGTGTGTGTGTGTGGTGTATAATGTGTGTTCAGGTGTATGTGCATATGGAGGCCAGAGATCAGCATCCAGGTTCTTTCTCACTTGCTTCCCAATCTTCCTTCTTTTCTTTTTTTCTTTTCATTTTTTAAAAGAAAGGATCTCACTCTCTAGTCCTGGAACTCACTCCATAAACCAGGCTGGCCTGGAACTCACAAAGATCATCTACTTCTGCCTCCGGAGCGCTGGGATGAAAGGCATGTGCCACCAAGCCTGGCTCTGACCTTATTTGTCTTTTAACTAATTAGTTATTAATCTCTTTTTGATTCCCTGACTAGGTTGAACTAGCTGGTTGGCAAGCCGTGGGGAGTGCAGTCTCTGCTTGTTCAGCGATGTGATGACAGGCAGGCACTGGCTCCCCCTGGGACTTTTACGGATCCAGGCTTGAGAATTCCTCCAACCGTGTGCTTCTTCTCTCCCGTGTTCTTCTTCTCTGGCCCACAGAGGACTGCGGCTGGTCTGTCACTCTCACAGCTGTGGGCCGGAGCCCAGGAGGGTTACTTTGCCATGAATGAACGATTGAGAGAGTGAATGAATGAATGAACGAAGGAAGAAACTGCACTGCTTACAAGCGAAGGTGACAATGAAGCCTCTGACGGTCTGTGTGAGGAACAGGTGGCAAATTCAAGAAGCCCTGGCATTTCAGGAAGACTTGGTTCCCATCAAGGAGAATGGCATGTGAGTCTCCCACGCTGCCCCGCCCCCCTCAGCTGCCTTGGCAATTATGCCCAATGATCTCTCAGCACGGGGAGTCCGCCAGCGTCAACTCTCTTCTCCGTTTAAATTAAGTATACTGAAAAGAGCAGAGACTTCAATCCCTCATCTGTTCACAGATGAGGAAACATTTCCAAATCGTCAGCGATCACATTTTTTTTTTTTAAATTCTAAGGACGACCAACTGTTCCCAGAGATTGCGATTACATTTCTTCCCTATTATTTCATGTAATGGCATCCCTTAAATTTTAAATTAGCTTTGAAGAATAAAAATAATTGAATTCCTGCTGTTTTGTGTACATAGAGGGTGACAGGAGCTAATGTGGTAATTTAAGCTGTAAATGAGTCTTCACTTTGTGTTCATTAATTACAGCTAATTACTGAATTACAAACCTTCTTGGTTAGGCTCTGTTATGTATTCCTGTAGCATGTTGAGTCTCCAGCTGGTAGAGAACTGTTTTATAGACTTACAAGCTGACACGCTAAGCCACCACTGAAACAATTCAGTTTGAAAACAAGGGGGTGGGAACGGAGAGCCTCGCATGCTTCCCGGAATTAAAAGAACAGACACGGTGCTCGAGACTCTCATCTTGGGGAATAGATGATCTTGCACACATAATTAGAACAATTTATGCCACAGGAAAAGGGAAAAAAAAAAGCAACAAATGCTAGGCGGTTCTCCACGCTGGGCGCAATCTATCCTGTAGCGTGAAATTTATGAGTGTCCCTGCCCTCATCTTCCCGTTCCTTAGAAACTGAATGTCTAATTATTTATTAAGGGACCCTGCTTTTAATAACGAGAAGGCATCAAGTATGTGGAAAACCTTGCCCAATGCTCATGCTCACAAATGGCCACAGAGAAAGATCCAGGGTGACGGGTCAAGGGCTTGGCTTCGCTGATTACCTTTCTTAGGTTAGAAAACAATAATATTTTTCTTCTTCTTGTATCTGTGAGCAAGGCATTTGGGATTAGAAAACATGAGTGCCTTTTTTTTCCTGACTCCGGATGAAAGACTCTGGAAATGTACGTATGCCTTACAAAGAAGACTCCCAAAAAGAGACAGAAAATGCTCAAATTGCTGTGTGGTCTCTGCCTGGCTAAGTACAAGAAAACTGAGCGCCTTCCATCTCAAATCTGATCACTCCATAACCAACGTGATCAAGCTCCCACAAGACATCACAAATGGATACTTGGTTTTGAAATTAGCTATTAAAACTAGATTCCAGAGCTGGAGATGGTAGCCTTTAATCCCAGCACTTGGGTGGCAGGGGTAGGGGCAGGCAGACCCCTGTGAGTTCCAGCCCTGGTCTGTAGGGTGAGTTCTAGGCCAGCCAGGGCTACACAGGGAGAAGCTGTCTCAAAACAAACCAAACAAAATTTCAGAAGTAGTGGTGGGCCATGTGTATATGAAACATAAATGTGTTTTGTGTTTAGAACAAGCTTGCATTTAACAGATCCTGTCATACATATGCAAATATATAAAAATCCAAATCTCTTTTGTTCTCCAGTATTTTCAAATACTCAGCTGGTAGAACAGTCAGGGCCGGAAGAGGGTCTAGGCAAAGCCAACAGGGACAAAATGCTAGGTACTCTGAAGCTTTAAAAGATCCTGGAATCATAGGATGGTGATGGCCACACCCTCAATCCCAGCACTTGGGAGGCAGAGGCAGATGAATCTCTGAGTTCAAGATCAGCCTGGTCTACAGAGTGAGTTCCAGGACAGTCAGGGCTACACAGAGAAACCTTGTTATGAAAAAAATAAAATAAAAGGCCCAAACCAAAACACCACCACCGCTAAGCAAACAAACAAACCAAAAAAACAAAAACAAAAACAAAAAAGGAAAAAAGAGAAGACTGGACTCAGTGGATATGCATAGATACATACATACATGCACACATACATACATGCATACTACATATACAAGAACTTGAAGCTGGTATGGAGAGAGGGAGGCCAGAGGGATTTGGAGGCTTGGAGGGGTAGGTAGTTGGGAGTGGCTTATTATGATTAAGATGCATATATACATCTGTAAAATTCTCAAAGATTGAAACAAGAAAGTGAATTTTAAAATAATAGTTTTTTGTTTGTTTGTTTGTTTTTTGTTTTTTAAAGGACAACTTACTGACTGGGTTTGGAAATGATGGTTCAGAAGCCAAGTGAGCTGGCCGAGCAATCCGGAGGGTGCAGTTAGGGTCCCACAGTCCACGCGACAAGCAGGACATCTGGGGCACTCCGTAACTCCAGCTCACAGGGAGGCAGAGACAAGAGGACCGTTGGGGCTTTCGGGATTCCAAACTAGCTGAGAGAGACTGAGTCCGGGGATTCAGGGAGAGTCCCTGCCTCAAACACACTGAGGCAGTGAGTGGGGCAGCCGCCTGATACCCTCTTCTGGCCCCCATGAGCGCGCACAGGTGTATCTGCAAACATCCATGCCCCCCCACCCCCACATACCTGCAACCACACAAATAAATCAATCGTTAAAACATAAAGATGAACCGGTAGATAAATATTATTCCCTCTAATCACAAACCAGATTTTCCTTTGGGAAACCATCTGTCGTCTTTTCAGTGCAGAGATTCTCCACGGGGGCTCACCTACTTCCCAGTTACAGGGCTGCCCATGTGACTCAAGTCTGGCCAATCAGTATGCTCTATTCTTCTGGCTGGAGGTTGGGTCAGGGATGGGCACTTGATCTAACTCAGCCCAGAAAAAAGTTGTCCCCCATCCTTACCCCTTCCGAAATCCTTTTCGCTGGGGTGGTCAGCCTGGGGCTGCTGAGGGGTTCTGGGTTGCCACATAAGACAGGCTTGCATAGAGGGAAGGCGGCCCAAGGAGCCAAGTTTCTGACGTCTTTGAACACTGGATCCACCTTGGCCTGGGTTTGTTGCCGCTTGACCTTCTCAGGGTCCAATATAACCTCTTTCTGCTTTACACTGGTGAGGGAGGAGTTTATCCCGTGAAATCCACGTCTGGGATTATTACCTACGTGATTATCAGTAACAGGTGGACACACTGCACCAGACACGGAGAGGACGGGCTTTGCACAGTGAGAGGAAGGTAGGACAGTTCCCGTATGGGAACCTGGGTAGGTAAAGTGATCAGTGCGAAGAGGAGGAAGAAAACGTGTGGGGCTGGGGTAAGAAGATGGCTTTTTAAGGAGTCTGGGACTCTGATTGAGCTGGACTGGCCGGCCAGCAAGCCCCAGAGATCTGCCTCTCTCTGCCTCCCCGGCCCTGGCATTATAATCTTGTGCCAAGATGTGTAGCTTTTAAAATAAAAATTTTAAAATCATAAAGTGATTTTAAATGTACATGAAATAATTTTTAAAATTACTTATTTGGCCTTTGTGTGTATCTGTGTGAGTTGGCATGAACATATGTATAACGCCTGTGTGCAGGAGCCTGGAGAAGACGGTGTTGGATCCGTTGGAACTAGTTACAGATGGTGGCCAGCCACCACGAGGGTGCTAGGAACGGAACCTCAGGTCTTCTGCAAGAGCAATAACAATTGAGCAAAACCCTGTCAGGACTACGCTCCTCTTTTAATTTTTTTTAGTGGGCTTTAGGGGTTTTGAATTCCATCTTTCTTTTTTTTTTTTGAGACAAGGTCTCACTATGTACCTCTGGCTGGCCTAGGACTTGTTTCGTATCAAGGCTGGCTTTGAACTCACAGAGAGCTGCGCCTATCCTTATGTTGACATTAAAAGGCTACGTCATGCTTGTGTGACTGAGCCACCTTCACCCTCATTGGAGCCTCGATGGAACCTAGCACAAGGCCCCACGTACAGCGGCTACTCACTGACTGTTGGTTAACTTGAACTGCGGTGAATTAATTTTTTTCTTTCTATAAATGTTTCAGGATCTGTGTGGTCTCCAAGCCAACGGGCGACTCCCTTAAGGAAGGGGCTGGCTCCCTCCTTCTGAAGGCTTCCTGTCTTTTTATGGTTTGGGAATATCGCATATCTCAGACTTTTTTTGGGGGGAGGAGAGGAAATGGTTATTTGCCTTTCTTTTTACATTCGTGGACATTCAGAAACACTATGTGCAAAATTTAAAAAACTACACGTATTTTTTTTTTCCATGCTGGGGAATTTTGGACTGGATTTAGGCAGACCAGGGTGAGTCCACTGGAGAAGCAGAGATGCCCACCTCAGCTCAGCTTGACTATCATGTAAGAGCTTGGTGCCAGTAGGCAGATGAGTGAAAGGCTGTCTGCTGACCCTGACAGGACGCCCACGTGCCAGAAACTCCAAACATATTCCCTCTGAGTGGGAGGGCCACTTTCTTGGTGGCTTCCCAGCCCCTCAGAGCTCTTGGTGGCTTCCCAGCCCTTCTGAGCTGTGCTTGTTTCTGTGTGTCTCTGACGGTTGGCAGCCTGCTGCTGACCCTGGTGACAATTGTACACACAGGACCCATAGGAGGGACTCCCTAAGGGCAACTCAGGTGTTCCTGTCCAAATATGGCCTTCACTTCTGTCAGCTTGATGAGGTCTGGAACCAACCAGAGATGGGCCTCTGGGCAAGGGATTAACTAAGCAGGAGAACCCTCTCCTAGAGCTGGCGCCTTCTGATGACCCAGGCAGGTGTGAGAGGTGCATAGAAAGAAAGGTCATTGCTTTTTCCTACCTGCCTTCCGTTCCAGCCAGTGACTGTGTCTGTCCCCGTTGCTGCCACCACCACCCGCTACTGACACCAGAACCTAAATTCTCAGCTTTTAAATGTGGACAGAAGATCAGGGACTGGACTGGAGTCTCCCAGGCCCTCAGCACCAGACTGAGAGGACTACGGCCTCCAGACACAGGGACCAAAGAGTTCCTGGGAACTCATCCTCTTTGGCTCACATAAATCTCCCTCATAACACATATTTAATCTGTCTGTTCTGTTCCTCTGGAAAAACCTAACTGGCCCACGTGTGTGCATGTGCGTTTGATGTGCATATGGAAAAACCTAAGTGGCACATATATGTGCACGTGTGTTTGATGTGCATACAAGCCCTTTTGTAACAGGCACTTCCTGGGCATCATTTAGGGACCAGGAAATGTTTTTTTTTTCCCCCTAAGAATTAAACCCATGGATATCCAGCCCCTACTGTGTATGTCAGCCTAGTAAGTCTCTCCATTGGCTGTACACAGCCTGTCCCCTTCAGGACTCTTAACTAACAATTTAGAACAGTTTTGTATGTCTTCAGTCCCCTGCAGGCTCTTGGGTAGGAAGAGACAAGGAAGGGGCACTGGGATGGTCTTGGGGACAGACAACATTAACTGTCCACCTTTATCCACCTCTCTCATCTTTTGTCAGCGACACAAGGCTGGGTCTGTTTCCCGTGGCTCTGTGACCAGCCAGGCGCTTCACAGCATCTTGTAGAGAGGATAACCATCGAACAAACAAAAACTAAGGTCACGGGCTCAGGCATTTGGATACTTGGTGCTGTCTGTGAAGGTCTAGGGGGTGTGGCCTTGCTGGAGGACTTGCATCACTGTGGGTGGGCTTTGAGGTTAAAAGCCTGGAGTCTTTCCCAGTTCATTTTCTCTCTGCTGAGGAATTTGGGTTGAGAAGGTGAGAACTTAGCTTTCGGCTATGACCATGACACCTGCCTCCTGCTACTGAGCTTCTCCATCCTGTTGGATTCACCTGTCAGGAACCATAAGCTCAAGAAGGTCTTCCTTCTCTAAGATACCTTGACCAGTGGTGTCTTATTGTACTAACAGAAAAGTTAAGCAATGCTGGAGACCCGAGTGGAGAACATTGCGATTCTGGGGAAGGGTTGCCTCCTACCTGAGAACAAGGGTTAAAAACAAAATCATTACTCTCCTCCTGCTGCTGGGACTAGTCTAGAGGTACAGATGCAATGTCTAGTGGCAGAAGCCATCTTACAGTGGTGAGGCCACCAGGAAGAGGGATCTCCTAATCCATGGCCCCCCTGACCCAACACTTCTGGAAGCCCCCACATCCTTGTCTATCCAAATCCCTGTAACTTAGATTTTTTTATTTGCAGCCTACAGCATTTTGAATTTAAAACCTTCTTGCTTTGTTTTTTTTTTTCTTTTTTAACAACTTTGAAACCCCAGTTATAAAGACAGTCTCTAGTTTCTCACGATGGATATGCAGGAGGTATTGGGCACAGGCATCTGTTGCCTCAGGAGCAGCAGACATCCATAGAGCTTAAAACAGTGTCCGTGACATCAAGGGTTGTTATTCCCACATGCCAGCACCACGCTACAAACCGAGCACCGTGCTGTGGCTTTCCTTAAGCACACGCTCTGTTTAGAGACTAACACGGAGGCCGGAAGCTGGTGATGCCAGTGCTCTGATTTCAGTTTCTCATGTCTGGGGTGCATGTGATGGCTGGATTTAACTGTCAACCACACACAATCTAGAGTGTCCTGGGGAAGAAGTCTCAATGAAAGCCCATCTAGACCAGGTTGGCCTATGGGCGAGTTTATGGGGGACTGTTCTGATCATGGTATGGAGGCAGGGAGATACATCCACTGTGGGGGGCGCCATTCCCTGTGCAGGGGATCCTGACTGGTACAAGAAAGGAGAAATGGAGCTGAGCAGCTGCATGCACGTGTTTATTGCTCTTTTTTTCTTCTTACTGTGGATGTCATGGGACCAACTCCCTCAGTCTCCTGCTGCCATGCTTCCTGTTAGAATGATAGTTTACCTGGCTCTTGAATTGTGTGAGTCAAAAACACAGCAAAGCGGAAAACCCCCCTTCTACCTCAAGATGCTTTTGTCAGAGTATTTTATCACAGCAACAGGAGAGTGGCCAATATTTCCTTAACTTCTTTTTCCCACTAAACCCTTGATTTCTGCCTAATGCAGTCACTCAGTTTCTCTATCATTAACAAAATTATTCTTGCCAGGAGTGGTGGTGCACACCTTTAATCCCAGCACTCAGGAGGCAGAGGCAGGGGGATCTCTGTGAGTTTGAGGTCAGCCTGGTCTACAAAGCCAGTTCAGGACAGCCAGGGCTATACAGAGCAACTGTGTCTCAAAAAAAAATATTCTTAATTGTGCGTGTGTGTGTGTGTGTGTGTGTGTGTGTGTGTGTGTGTGTGTGTATGCGGATTTGTGCACATGAGTGTAGGAGCTGGTGGAGGCCAGAAAAGGGCGATGGATTTCCCAGAGCTGGAGTTATAGGTGACTGTGAATTAAGCATCGTGAATGGTGGGAACTGAACCCTAGTCCTTTGCAGACATAGCAAGTGCTTGGAAGCACTGAGCCACCTCTCCAAACTTTATATATTTTTTAAATTAATACTTTTTTCCAGCGTGAATTCTTTTTGGAGGCCTATCCAGAGCAATGCTCTTCCAGGAGCCACTTATACTAGAACTGATCAACTAGGGGTGACTTTGGCTGTCAGAGAACATTGAAAGTTGTCTGGGGGGATATTTTGGTCCCCCCTGAGATCCTGCTGGTACTGGGTTCTGGTGGGAAGGGGTCAGAAGAGATGCTAAAGGTCCTAAGATGTACAAGATGGAGCCACTGCAGAGATTTATCCAGCCAAATGTCAATGTGTCAGTGGTGGCAAAGTTGAGGAACCCTAACACACACACACATACACACACATAACACACACACACACACACACACACACACACACACACACACACAGAGAGAGAGAGAGAGAGAGAGAGAGCACTCAAAGACAAATGCATCATTATAAAAATGGTTGTTCAAGTACCTTCTGAATCCCCATGTTACCATCAAGGTTGAGGTCATTGGTGCTAGGACCATCCTCAAACGTTTTCTTAAGTTCCTTTCCTCCTCAGAAGCTCAGCAGAAGCAAGTTAGAGGCAGCTGGTTATTTCTCTCATTGTTTAGGGATAAGAAAGAAATATCTTCAGAAACAAAACACCGTTTCCGGAAGGAATTGGATGCCAACCATGGCAGTCAATTCCCCTGTGCACCATGCCTTCCATCCCAGAGCCTTGGATGGAAGGGTTTTGAGATGGGGTGTGGCTTGGGGTAGTAGGACTCCCTACTCCCCACCTTTTGAATACACTTTGGAATTTCTGAAAGTCACAGGCAGCAGGCTGAAAACGACCGTGGCCTGGAAGAGATGAGTTGGGCACAGGTGTATGAAGGGTGGATGCGTCTAGGAGGTGACCTTTCATAGATGGTGACAGAGCGAAGCAATGCTAAGACCTGAACTGTGTTTTTGGCCAAACTTAGCTGTTCTTGTTGTCTAATTTGGACTCAGAAATGGGTGTCCTTGCCTCCTACACCCCCCTTAGCTTCGCATCCAAGCACTGTTAGCACGTGGAACCCTTTCTCCAGGGTCAGCCGCTTTCCCAAGTTCAAGACCGGCGGTGTGTAAGCACACAGGGGTGGGTGGTGCGGGTGGGGGTCTGACGGGCAACCCAGGAGGGCCCGGGTTGTAGAGTATGGGTGTGTGTGGTTGTGTGGGGCGTGTGTGTATAGAAACCACACCTTGGCGGCTGTCTACAAAGGTTTCATTCTCTTTCTGAGTGTGATCCGCCAGTCCCTAATCAAGGGTTAATTTCACAGCTCGCCGCTTCATCTAGCATAATATCCATTCAGACTAATTAAATCTGTCTAATAATGTGAGTGTCTTTGTCTCTGTCCTCCCCTTCTTTGTGCTACACCCTTCACATCTCATCGCCACAACCGCACGCCATCACACTCGACTTGACAAGCCGAATCCCATCCCTAAAATTAAAACATTCCTGACCTATCTACAGTGACAAGCCAGACGAGCTTCACGGAGCTCCGGCCCATGAAGGCAGCTGACACATTTGTTTTTAATTTCAAAAGAGTAGAAAGTGAAGATCTGACCCCGTCAATCAAGCCCCGTGACAAGTTTAATCATTGGTGCCCCACAAAAATCACGGCTAAATAGGAATGCAAATACTGTATCACAGGGCTCTTATATATGCTAATCAAGGAGAAGTAATCAACTGACAATTTCACCGATCTCCTTTCTGAAGAAGTCACTCAGGGCTCTGTCTCTGGGCCACAAAGGAGAGTGTGTGTTTGTGGGGGGCGGCGGTGGGGGGGAGACAAAGGGGAGCCAGGAGACTCTACACCCCGGCCAGGCCAGCAATCTTCCTTTTACTTCCCCTTCTAGGACACTTCTATTTTAAAGAGAGAATTCACTCTTTTGATCCCCCCACCCCCTTGAACTTTAAAGCAAAGAGCGCATGCAGTCACATCAATTGTACTTTATTATCTGTGGCCAGGCCAGGCAGCAAACGCACTGAAACTTCCGCTAAAATAAAAATCATCATTTGTCTTTGTCATTAATCTGTTCTCAAATTCTCTTATATCTTAAAAGTGGCTGACCTCTGCAAGGGGAGGTGGGGAGAAAAGTTTTTTAAGCTGTTGAAAAAAATCTGAAAATGGTAATTTTTAGTAACTTAGACAATGAAGTAGAATTAAAAAACAAAAACAAAAACAAAACAACCCATGGAGCCACTGATGATGAAGATGTTGTCATTTCATTTTATTTTTATTTTATCATATGTGTGTGGCTGAATGTCTATGTAACATGTATGTGCATGCAGTGCCCACAGGAGCCAGAAGAGGGGGCTGGATCCCTGGAGGACTGGAATTATAGATGGCTGTGCAGTTGCTATGTGGGTGCTGGGAATTGAACTGGGGTCCCTTGGAAGAGCAGACAGTCCTCTTAACTGCTGAGATCTCTCTCTAGTCGCTGACGAGAACTTTATAAGCATCAGGAAGTTCTGGGCCTAGGGTCCGTTCCTGAAGTGGCCTATGATTTCCTGCGCCAGTGGAGAGGAGACAGGAGCTGGGGGCTACCTTCCACGCCCAATTCCATGTGAAACCTGAGGGCAGCGTGCTTAAAAAGCCTAGAAATTCAAATTCAAGTGTTTCTTTTCTGATCTTATCAATTTTTAAAGATTTATTTTTATTATTTCAAATAGTCCCTGTCTGCCCTTCCCCGTGTGTGTGTGTGTGTGTGTGTGTGTGTGTGTGTGTGTGTGTGTTTGTGTGTGTGTGTGTGTAGCTATGCACATCTTAGTGCAGGTGCCTGAAGAGGCCAGAGTAGTCAGATGCCTGGAGCTGGACTCGGAGAATTTACACCCTGGCATGGGTGCCTGATCTCAGGCCCTCTGGAAGAGCACTCTGTGTTCTTAAGCACCGAGCCGTCTCTCCAGTCCCTCTGCCTTTATTTATTTTTAACAAGTCCTAAAGAAGGCCAGTTTGTTGGTTAGTTTATGCAGTCACAGCAGGCCAAAAGAAAAGATTCTGTATTATGTTTGTCTAGAGCTATGAAACTAGAACATTCTAGAAATCCAGGCATCAACAGATTGATTCCTATTAATGCAAATCAAACCACCTTCCAAACAGCTGGGGCCGAGGTCTCTACAGGTGGGAAAAGATGGGCTCCTTTCTGCCATGTTCTGTGGAAGGGCAGATGGGTTGAATCCAGCCTGATTCTAGTGTTTTTCCACTGCTCAGGGGTCAGCGTGGGTTTTGATGCCTAGACTACGCCGAAGGGCAGACTGACTTACTCCAGGCAAATGGCTGATCTCATTCACCCTCTGCTGCTGCCCAGTATTTGAGAAGAGGAACTTTCAGTGACAATGACTGGCAAGGCCCTGTGAACCTTGAGGCAGCTGGCAGTTCCTCTCTCTCTTATAGTATGGCTTCATATTAAGATCTGATTTATTTGGGGATCATGGTAGATCCCCCTAAACAGACCATTGACTGCAAAGACAATAGTGATCTAGGCTTCTATCCTGGAGTGTAGTCTTCATTGTCAATGTGACGGGAACTGAGTGCTCCAGCACTGGGGGTGAAGGCCATGAGAACGCCTAGCTCTAATAAGATGGTGGCAAAGAATTACAGAAGAATATTTCTTTCTGTAAAAGATGCTATAGTGGCTATTCCTAGTTGTCAACTTGACTATATCTGGAATGGACTACAATCCAGAATTGGAAGGCTCACCTGTGATCCTAATATGGAGGCTGGGAGATACAAGTTTCTGACCTGGATCTTGGCATGGAGATCTTGAGGCATAGTGGCTATGAATCCCAGAAGATTAAGACAGGGAGATCTCCGAGTTCAAGGTCATCTGGGATTAAAGGAGTGCTGGCACACACCTTTAATTTTGGCCACACCTTTTGCTGGAGACCTATATAAGGACATTGGAAGAAGAAAGGCCCTCTCTCTTCTTTGCCTGCTTGCCTTGTGGGACTGAGCAACTGCTAGGTCCTTGGACTTCCATTCACAGCTGCAGCTGACCATTGTTGGGAGTTGGACTACAGACTGTAAATCATCAACAAATTCCTTTACTATATAGAGATTATCATAAGTTCTGTGACTCTTGAGAACCCTGACTAATACAGACGCCAAGACGTGTTGTGGTGGCTAATTTTATCATCAACTTGAGATCACTTAAGAGTCACCCAGGAGGCACCCTGTATAGTGTGTCTGTCAAGGTGTCTCCAGAGGTGCTTTCAGAATGTGCTGGGAAGTTCTTGATTTCCTCCTACCCTCCCCCCACTTCCGTTTTTAATTTTTTGGACAGTAGCTTTAGCTCAGGCTGGCCTCTAACTCCCATATGTAGGACGACCTTGCACTTCTGACTCTCCCAAGTGCTGGGATTACAGGTGTGCATTGTCACATCTGGTTTATGCAGTGCTGCTCTGCATGCTGGGTAAACATCTTGCCAATTAAGCAACAATCCTATCTCCCCGAGATGGAGGTTCTTGAGCCACCAGTTGCTTTGCAGGTGAAAGAAAGATAAACCAGTATAACCCCCAGGAACCCTCCATGGGCAGAATACGGAGGTCTGTGCATGCCCTCAGGGAAGTTTCTAGAACACATTGATGTTGGGAGATTTACAAAGCTGATTAGCTAGAGAAGACTCAATGAAGAAAGGATAGGACGAAAAGGCAGACCAACCCCCTGGATGGAGTGGGCCTCTGGCCTGCGCTGGAAGAAAGGCCTTCCTTTCTTGATGGGTTGAATGAGAATTGTCCCCCATAACCTCAGGCATTTCAACACTGAGTCCCCCCAGCCCCGTTGGTGGCGCTGTTTAGGCAGGCTTGGGGTGTAGCCTTGTGCTGGAGGAAGTACATCACTGGGGGCGGGCTTTGTGAATGTGTGGCCCCACCCACTTTCGGCCTGTTTTCACTGCTTCCCATTACGTGGTTAAGGATGTGGTTGTTCCGCTTCCGGCTCCTGCAGCCTTTCCTCCCGGTCAGTATGGACACTAGATCCAGGAGCTCAAGCAAGCCCTCTCTTAGCCTTTGGTCATACTGTTTATCAAAGCAACAGAAAGTAAGGAATGCAGGCCACTGGCATTGTCACAGGTACGGAAGCCACGGACGCGAGGATGTTCAGCACATGTCAGGTACCCAGGTTTCAAAGACCTGGGGCTGACATTCAAGCACAGCAAGAACCTGAAATGTGATTTCACGGGGAGGTGACATGGCGGACTTCCAGCTCTCCCTCCTCAGGGCGTTTCGGTTTTTGTTTCTCCAGTTAGAGCATATTTTTCTCAGACTTTGGCTAAATGACTGGCTCTTCTAAAGCCTCTATTTTCTGATCTGTAAAACGGGGCCAAAGACAAGATGAGGCATCTAAAATAAGGAAGTCCTTGTGAGAGACCAGATCTTTCCTGGCATAACACTTGGATAAAAACCCGATCAGCAGCAGGAAGTCATGTTACCATACTGTTAACTCAGGGTCCTGTTACCCCTGATTTCCTGAGTAAACAGAAGATGTATTTTTTTTGTTTTGTTTTGTTTTGTTTTTGATGTAAACATCAGTGTCCTTGAAGTGAGTATGGTTTTGGGCTGAGCAGATAAAGTGCTTAATGTGCAAGCCTGAGGATCTGATTTCGGTTCCCAGGCCCCATGTAAAAAGCTGGGTGTGGTGTGGATTTGTAATGTTAGTACTGGGGAAACAGATGGCTGGAACCCCAAGGCTCACTAGCTAGCCACTTGGGACTAACAGACAAATTTCAGGTCCCCTGGTGACCTTTCTCAAAAACCAAGGTGGGTGTGCCTAAGGAATGACATCCAGGATTACACACACATACACACACACACCCCTCCCTCATGGGAAACACACGTCCACCTCCAGACACAGGTACACACTCAGTTTTAAAAAGTACTTCTTACAAGTAGGAAGTCAGGTCTCGTTCTCCTTCTCTCCAGCCGCATCGCTGGCCCCTCTCACCCGAGGCTCCAGCCTCGTTGCTGGCTCTCTCACCTGAGGTTCCAGCCGCATTGCTGGCCCCTCTCACCTGAGGCTGTTAGGAGAAAAAAACCAGCTTTTGAAAATTAATCCTGTGCAGGTGGCAAATGAGAAGGCTGGCTGGCAGGTGTGTATGCGGCGATAGAAGGCAATTTATTCTAAGTCTGAGGCTGCTTAAAGTCTGGCGTTGGATATGGGTGTGTGTTTGAAATTGGATCGGCAGGGGGTGGCTCTCAGTTTTTCCAGTTCCCTTCTTCCTGAGAAGGTGTTGAGAAGGTATAAATTACACACGGTTTCTCCTTTTGTCTCATCTCCAGGCAACCACTGTTTCTATCCCTCAAGAACTTCCCTCAGATCTGGTGAGATTCATTTTTCTTTTGCATATGTCCTGCCAATGCTGGGGAGACCAAGAGAAGAAATCTCACAGGGGATCAGAGGAAGGGTTTGAAATGGCTTTGTTCCTCTTCACAGCCCTCCAACTGTCCCCTGGAAGCTTTGGGTCCCTGAGCTGGTGGGGGTGTCAGCGGCCACATTCTAGAATCTTCTTCCTAGGATGTCATTTGCTGGCTCTGTGGGGAGTGACTTCTAATTTATTAGTTTTTGAAGGTTTATTTTACTTGATAGCTATGTGTTGGCTAATGTGCCCGTATGAGGGTATGCACATGTGCCCAGGGAGGCCGGAAGATGGCCTTGGAGCCCCCGAAGCTAGGGCTATGGCTGTTGTGAACTGCCCATCATAGGTGCTGAAAGCAAAACCTGGATCCTCTGCAAGAGCAATAAGTGCTCTTAACACATGATCCTCTTATCCATTCCCAGGTGCAACTCTTTTGCTGGAGACAGTGGGCTGGCTTTTGTTCCATGACCAGCTCAACAGAACACAGGGGTCTGACACTAAGCGGGGCCCTAATGAGTGCTCCCTGGATGTGGAAGAGAGAATTAAGAAATTGAGCACTCACGTGGGTCTTAGTTGAAAGCAGAGCTCCACAAGTTGGTTTCTATGGGAACACTGCGCCGTATGATACCAACAGGTGTTACGTGCAGAAACAGCTGTGCAATCACATATGTTTGCGTGAGACTCTCCTGCAGGTTGTTTCACTGCCCCATGGATAGTATGAACCCCTAGGAGTGTAACATGCATCCTGTGTTGATTGTAACCCTGGAACCTGGTGCTTTCTTTCCCATGAGCATCTTAGGTTGCTGTTTCAGAGGAATGCAGTTTGTGAAACTTTGTATCTGTCGGAGGGCCCAGTTGGTGGCTTTTGCTTTTTTTCTTCTGCTTGAGATTTTTTCTTCCCCAGAAGACTGATGTCACTCACCGTTTCTGTCACCTTCCTTGGCCTCCTGTCTCCTCCAGTGTGTTCTGTTTGCCTAGCTCTGACACTTGTCCTCCTGTCTGGACACCTGCATCTGTCAGTGCCCTAAGATTGCATATTTCACCCTCTGGCCACACTGCTCTCCAGAGTGTGATCCCAGGGAGGCCGGCCCTGGCTCAGTCTTCTGTTCTGTACACAGTGGTGTTGGTTGGTGGGTGATTACCTAAGGAAAGCTAGTTTGAGGGGACTTGGGAGATGGCTCAGTAGGTAAAGTGCCTTGCAAGCACGGGGACCTGAGTTTAATCTCCAGAATCCATGTTAAAAGGAAGTCCAGGCATGGAAGCCTGCTCTAACTCTTGTGTTTGGCAGTTAGAGATACGCTATATCTATAACCAGCATACTTTGCTTGTGAGGTCATTTTTATTTATATTTCAGGGTTAGACTATTGTATGGACTTAGCGGGCTGTGTGGGTAGGTACGGGTAGACCATTTGTCTGTAGAATAGGATCAGCATGTTATGAGTGATGTAATTCGGAGATGGATGGCAGCGGGGTTCAGAGTGCAATAGAAATGGTATCTCTGCTGCTCTGGGATCTACTGACTTAGTAACTCCACTTCCCCATGTTGTAAACTCCAACCCACAACCCCCTAGCGGTCCCCAAGCTGTTTATTGGACCATGAAGCTCAGTGCTTCATGCCAGACGTGGTGATGTGTGGGACCATGAAAGGCAGCCTGTTTTCTGGTCGGGCTAGGTTTAAACCCCGAGACCCAGCAGGTGTTCCTGCAAGGGATGGAAGGCCCTTTGCCGTGTTCCCATACACTAGGATCCTGACACGAGGCCCCAGGTCCATAATTATGTGGCCATAAGTCATGTAGGGCAACACCCCAAGTCCCTGGTATTCTGTCTGGACTCCACCCCCACAGTTACCTGGCAACAGTCAGGTAGGCCCGGCCCACTATAAAAGGGGCTGTTTGCCCCCTCCCCCCTCTCTTACACTTGCTTCTCTTCACACTTGCTTCTCTCTTGCCCTCTTGCTCTCCTCTCTCCATGTGGCCATGGCCGGCCTCTGCTTCCCTACTCTCTCCCTCTCTCTGCCTTTCTAAAGTAAACGCCGCCATAAAACCATGGGCTGCCTCTTCTCATCAGGAATTCCATTGCTGGAGGAATGGAGTGGGTCTTCCTCTGAAGACCTGTGTGTGTCTAATCTCCCACAGTAGGCCTCCGTACGCTTCCAGTCACCTCTGCCAGCCAACCCAAAGCTTCTGAGTAAGACAAAGCCTCCCTCCCTGCCGGACCCAGGGGAGCTCTCCTCCTCCCACCCTTCCCCTTCGGTCCTGGGCCAGAGTCCGCCTGCGAGCCCCTACTTTGTTCTCAGCGCTTCCGAGGCATTCAGCCAAGGGTGCTGTGCCCTCGTTCCAGCTTCTGTGCAGGCCTGGGGACCTCAGACTGCACTTCCCAACCCTCGGAGTGGGGTCCTATGGCTTCTCACAGCCCAATGCCCACCCTGCAGCAGCTTGAGGTGTGCACAGTCACACTTCTGTCCCACCTCGCTCAGCGGCTAGAGCCCTGGGCCAGACTCAGGACCCCATTTTAACCCACAGTGATGCACCCCTATAATCATCAGCACTTGGGAGATGGGGCAGGGGGTTTCCAAGTTTGAAGCCATTTTCAGCTACATACATTGTGAGTTTGAGGCAAGACCCAGTAACAACAAAGCAAACCAAACCAAAACCTCTCAGACAATAGTCAGCTGTCATATTGTTATCAGTCCGTGTAGTAAGGCCCTTTGATAACAAGTTATGTTAAAGATAGTGGAGAAGCTAGAAAGGGCACAGTGGTTAGAGCACTGGCTGCTCTTGCAGAGGACCTGGGTTTGATTTGCAGAACTCACATTCCAGATGAGGAAGCAGGTTCAGGGAGGTTCTGTAGGCTGTCCAAGGGCTTGCAGTGAGAGCTGAGAGCTGAGACTAGATCTGCCACCGTCTGTGGCCCTGTTTGAAGCCACTGCATCTTGCTGGGACCCAGTTAAGACATAACACTCGTGCAGAGCCTAAGGTTCCAGAAATTGCCTGTGGTTTGCACGAGATGCTCATGGGATCCTCCATTTGGGTAAGCCAGGCTGAAGTGGGGTAAGGTGAGAATAGAGGCCCCCAGGGGCTCCATGCCACATGGGTAAGGTGAGAATAGGAGCCCCCAGGAGCTGCATACCACATGAAGAGGTTTGAAGAAGACAAGGCCATGGTCCCAGCATCAGAAACATCTCTGGTCAAGGAACTGTTCTAGTAACAGAGCATCACTTCTGTGGCTGGGATGAAACACCCTGACGAAAAGCACCGTGTTGAACAGAAAGGTTGCTGGGCTTCCAGTCCCGGTTACAGTCTCTCTTGGAAGGGAGTTCAAGCAAAGAGCCCCAGCAGCCAAGCACAGCACATCCACAGTGAGTGCCAAAGCACCACAAAGCCAGTCATGCCACCCGCTTGACGCTTCTGCTCAGCTGGCTCTCTTCACTGTCCTACGGGTCAGCGCCTGAGAATGGTGCCTTCCACAGTTAGGGGCAGTTCTCTCACCTCAGTAATCAAGGCAAACCGCACAGACACGCTCACAGGCCAACCTTAGCTAGCTAAATCCCCATCCAGACTCTTTCCAAGTGATTCTAGCTTGGGTCAAGTTGACAGTTAAAACTATCAGAGATGATTTTGATTACTCCTGGGCAGGACATTCCCGCAGAAGATGACCCAAAAGCAGCACAGTGCTGGGCGGAAAGCCTTCCCCTAGTAACACACATTAAACTCAAAGGAACCGCACTCAGGGAAAACGGAGTCGTGATGCATGCTCAACTCTTAAGAAAACTTACTAACAAGCAATGCCAAGGCTTGAAGTCCTTAAAAAATACAGCTGAACTAATTATCACCATCATCACCAACATCACCAACATCCTAGTCATCACCGTTATCATCACCATCTCTGTATGTACAGACATAGATGTACTTCCTACCTACCTGCCTGAGCGTTTGCCTGCATGTATGCACATGTACATCATGTGTACAATGCCATAGTAGCCACAAGGGGGAGTCAAATCCCTTGTAAATGGAAGTTTCCTGCTACGTGGGCTCTGGGAACAGAAGCCGGGTTCTCTGCAAGAGCAGGTGATTAACTGCCGAGCCGTCTCTCTAGCTCAAGTGATATTTTTTCTTCCTGTGGTACTTTGTCTCAGAAGATAATCTATCCACTATCCTCTCCAGCCCCTTGGTATCTTCTTATTTTTATTTTTGTATTTCTTTTTTTTTTAAATTTTTATTAGATATTTTCTATACTTACATTTCAAATGTTATGTAACATTTCAATGTTATCCTCATTTCCTCTCTGAAAACTCCCTGTCCTATCCCCCCTTCCCCTGCCCACTAACCCACCCACTCCCACTGCACCTTGGTATCTTATTCAGACCTGCGTACCTAGCTACCTGTGTCTTGCATCAGGGAAGTCTGCATGAACTCAGCTCATGGTTGTGTCTGAAGGAAGGAGACACCATGAAGGAGGCAGCCATACTGATGGAAGAATCTACAGCCATCAAAGGACAAGCAGGGACAGGGCCTGACCTTGGGATGAGCCATCTGACTCAGAGCAAACATGACACGTTACACATCCGATTGTGAATTCCCAAGGAACTTTCCAGGACAGGTGGCTCCACAGGGCTGAAGTGCTCTGCAACACTTTCTGGGCCATGACGGTTTCTATGATTTCAATAGATAATGCACTGACATGTTCAACTTCAAAAGCAAAGGATGACTGTGATGTCTACGAAAGAATCCCTGGATTTGAGAGAGGGCTCAGTCAATAAAGTGCTTGCCGCATGACCATGAGGTCGTGAGTTCAGATCCCCAGCACCCACCTAAAAACCAGGCATGGCAGTATATGCCTATAGGTCTAGTACTTAACCACCCAACCCCTCCCACCTCCTCCCCACTGTGTGTGTGTGTGTGTGTGTGTGTGTGTACAGAGATGTGCAGAGACAGGATGATCTTCGAGGCTCACTGGCCAGCCAGTGTAGCCAAGCTCCAAGTTCAGTGAGAGATCTTGTTTTGAGCACTAGAAGAAGGCATCAATACTGACCTCTGGCTTCTATAATTACATGTCCAGGTGAGTATCTGGTCCCCACAAACTTCCAAGTAGCCTGTATTGACAGTGTGTCCGAGATCAGCATTGCCCCATCAAATAACATCCAGAGAAAACAAGGCCTACATCATTTTTATTTTGCATTAAGCTGATTAGAAAGTTAGTTCTGTATTTGATTAAGTTCTACAGAAATCAGGCTTGTGATGAATCATTAAGCAAAGACTCTCTTATTTATTCATTTTTTTTTTTTTTTGTTACGGCAATAAGGCCTTCGATGATTAATTAAGGGCACCATGCCAAAGCGAGTATCTTTGTTTAAGATGCAGTGGACAGGACAGCCTTGGGAAAGTTGATGTCTTAAGTAGGCGCCACAACATGTTTTTAATTATGTTTGGGAAGATGAACAAGAATAGGAATTGCCAACTGTTTAGGAAGATAATTTTTTTTTTTTTGAAGAAAGATTAGAATTAAAACACACGCACACAAAGCAACATTATTGATTTAACACAAATGCCATTTGTTGGGCCTTTTGTAATTTCTCTATTAGTGTCATTATTCCAGGGTTTCTGCCCCCCGTCTGTGATCACATTTGGCATTCATTCAGCTCCAGCAATATGATACAGTCAACAGGCAGTGATTGCTCATACTAAAATGTTTTATTTGTTGTAAGTGTACAGATGATCAAGTGGTGTAACTCCTAAATCATCCCAATCATTGCCCAGGCTAATAGGGAGAGAGGGAACCAGTGACCGCCTGGAGAGGAACAGGCAGACTAGGGGTACTGCTGGCTCTGAAACCTCTCAGAACAGAGAAGCATGTGAGGCACCAGCTGTGCCCTGTGCCATCCGGGGGAGCACACTCTGCTCCTCTCAGACTCCCATCAGCCTGCTCGGATGAGATCCATGTTGAAGGGTGCACGGGGAGGCTGCGTAGCTTTGGATTGCATGGGCGGTCAGATCCCATTTGGATCAAAGTGTCCCATCTCAGGAGTAACAGCAGTGACAGATTGGGTTTCAAACAAGGCCAGCTCCCCACTGTAAAAAGTCGAAGATAGACTGGAAGCCTGTTGGTTTGGCCCCTTTCCCCCAAACTGTCAGGAAATGGTTTCAACTCATTTGGAAATCAATGGACAGGCTTTCCAGCAGGGGTTATGGGCTCTGGATCTCAAGAAGCCATTTAAACCTATCATTCACGGAGGCCTGCAGTACGAGTTCTTCCTTGGTGCCCATCCCTCTAGGTTTTGAGAAATGGTTAATTATTCATCTTTCTGGTAAGTAATGGTTTTCTCTTGTCATAGCATTAGCGGCATCAGGCTGCAGAGCTTCACAAAGGACGCTGTGCCTTTCAAACACTTTTTGATTTCTTCTCTCCGCTAATGCGGCTTGAGTACCTGTTTGGCCCTGGGCTGAAGACTGGGGACATCAGACTGGACAGGCAGTCTCCTCCCCTAATGAGCTTAGATTTCAGGCCTAGTGAGTGATAAGGGACAGGGGCTCTGCGGTAGGCCTGCCTTTGGTGAACTGGCCACCCGGAGGTGGAGGGAGCACCCAGGCATGGCTGGATGCTGCTATGTCTTCTTCCCGAGGAGACACCGGGACCTTGGGAGGCTGAGCTGATTCAGGATTCCAGAGCAGCCAGGTGTGGTGGCCCAGGCCTGTGATCCCAGTACTTGGAAGGGGGAGGCAGGAATATTAGAGTTTAAGGCCAGCTTCAGTTGAAGAAGACCTTGTCTTAAAAAAAAAACCACACCACACCACACCACCTGGTATTTGTCAGCAACTCTTTTAAATGGGATGACCAATTTTGCCCTACAGCCTGCTTTACAGAAGGCTGAGAATGTAGTGTGTGTGTGTGTGTGTGTGTGTGTGTGCATACCCATGCGAGTGTGTGCAGAGGACAGAGAACAGTCTCAGGTGTCATTCCTTAGGTGATGCCCATTGTCCACTTTCCTTCTTATTGTGAGGCAGAGTCCCTCACTGGCTTGGAATCTGCTAGTTTGATTAAAGAAGGACTGCTCTAGAGAAGGGATATGGAGATTCTGTTGTCCTCTGAACACACTCTGTCCAGGAACCACCTCATGTTCAGGGGTTCAGAAGCTCCCCTGTTGTGCTTGTTATCCTGGGTTCTCCTGGAGACTTCACTGCATCGGCATGACCAGAGCATGGACACCCATGTCAGCATGTGACTGTCTGGAGTCTGACCTCTAACCTTGACGTACTGGGAGGAGGAACTCCATGAGGCCTCTCCAGATCCTTCTTGGCTTCTCCGAAGAGCACCTCTCCTTCCCAGGGGTGGGATAAGACCTCTTTTGTAACTGGGGTGTTATGATCTACCATCAGACATGGTGTGGCTGAGAGCTTCTCCATGGTCCACCTTAGGGCAGAACTTCTGAGGATAAACCCACTGTATTGGCTAGTTTTATGTCAACTCTATGCGTCATAGTCATCATTGAGGAGAAAGCTTCAGTTGAGGAAATGCCTCTATAAGATTAGGCTGCAGGCAAGCCTGCAAGGCATTTTTTTTTTTTTTTTAAATCAGTGATTGATAGGGGAGGGGCAAGCTACGACGAGCAAAGCAAAAGGCAGCATCCCGCCATAGCCTCTGTATCAGGTTCCTGCCTCCAGGTTCCTGCCCTGTTTGGGTTCCTGTCCTGATTTCTTTTATGATGAACAGTGATATGGAAGTGTAGTCCAGCAAACAAACCAAACAACAAAACAAAACAAAAAAGCTACAACAAAAAAACCAAACCAAAAAAACAACCAGTCAACCAACACCAAAACCAAACCAACCAAACAAGAACACAAACAACAACCACCTTTCCTCTCTAAGTTGCTTTGTCATGGTGTTTCGTCACAGCAATGATCGCTCTTACAACGACATCCACATAAGTATGAGTTGTGGTATGAAAGCTCCCATCTTCCTCTGCGTGCCTTGGGTGAGGATTAGCCAAGGCCTCCCTGCTTCCTGCTGCTGTGTTTGAAGCTGATGCTAAGTCAGTAGGGGCAAACATGTCTGGGCTTGGGAAGACAGGAGGGCAGCTGGGATTTGGGTTCACCTCATGATGCCACTTATGGAGCAGTTTAGATGTCATGATTCCCTGTGCCCACTCTGGGCACATAAAATATTTTACTTGTTCCCAAGACACGGAGCTTCACCCACCTTGCGATTATTTGGTTGTACGTGTGGATCTCCCTTATTTAGGGCCCCAAGAGGGCTGGAATTTCCTCTGATTTGTCCACGTCTATGCTCATAAATGCAGTCATTTGTGCAACGCGGTGGTCAGACAGGCATGAGGCTTCTGGTATGCTACCACAGCTGGGGGAAGAGTCCCTGCCCTCCTGCAGGCCAGCGTGGGTGCTGTCTCCTGGCACTTCCCTCTTTCAAGCTTGTACCTTCACTCGCCTACCAGTGTCTGTCTGCTCAGGAACCCTCCAAATCCCCCTTCCGTATTGGAGACTATCCAGGGTTCAATCCCAGTAATGCTGCCTGCATTCCCCCAAGCCCTCTCAAAGCAGTTTCATTATGTAGCCCTGGCTGTCCTGAAATTCACTGTGTAGACCAGGCTGGCTTCGAACTCACAGAGATCCACCTGCCTCTGCCTCCCATATTCTGGGATTAAAGGACTGTACCACCACTACCCGGGCACTACCTACCTTCTTAAAAGCCCGGATTTGCTTCCTGCTGCTCATAAAACAAAGCCCTGGTGCTGTTGCGGCTGAGCCCCCAGCTCCATGGCTCCCGTTCTCTACGGCTATCTTCATTCTAGCCACATCTGCCTCCTCTTTGTTTCTCTCACAAGGTCCTTCTTGTTCCTCTCAGTGTGCTGATACTTGGGTATCCTGGCCTCCCTGACCTCCCTTGATCCTCTCTCCTCAGTTGGGTCAAGTATCTCGGAGTGACCTTCCTTACTGACTACCATGTCAGGAACCACCCACCTCGACTCACTGCCCCTTACTGTCTTTTCCTCTTTGATTAGTTACTAGCTGTCGTGGTTTTATTAATTTCACTGTTTTCCAGTATACAGTCTGGTCTGTGTCTTTAGAATGCTAGCATTTTGGACAAGGACCTTGCCCATGTTACCTACAGCCAAAGACTAAATGACAGCTCACCATTCTAGGACCTCAATGAAGATTCACAAATGAAGAACGAGTCCATGAACCTAAGCATGCGGACCTTACTGATAGCAAAGAAGTTGCTTCCCTCCCCGTGTTCCCATGCAGCATCTCTCAAACAATGTCAGCCTGTGGTGTGGTTTCCTGTATTCTGACAAGATGGCCATAGAAGCTATACGTGCCTGCAGCTTCCTCTTGTGCTCGTAGGCATTAGTCAGCAGTCTAATGAGGTTCAAAACTAGAACAGTTTGTGCCAGGAGTGGCTCAGTGAGGAGAGTGCTAGCCGTACAAATGTGAGGACTGAACTTGAATTTGAATCCCCCTTCCCTGATCCCAGAACCTTTGTAAAAGCAAGGCGTGGCTGTATGTGCTTGAAACCTTAGCCCTGAGGCAGTCATAGAGACAGGAGGATGGCTGGGACTTACTGGTGAGCTAACCTACCTGCCAGATGGTACACTAGAGATCCAGTGAGGAACCATATCTGAGGGGACAAGGCAGAGTGTCATGGAGTGGGACAGCTCCTCTCGTACACAAACATGCAAAGGCATGTGTGCATGAGCACCCACTGCACCCACCCACAAATTAAAAACATTACCCATGGAGGGACACAGTGGTGCCATCTTTAATCTCAGCAGTTGAGAGACAGAGGCAGGTGGATCTCTGGGTTTGAGATCAGCCTTGTCTATAGAGCATGTTCCACGCTACCTAGGACTGCAGAGACAGCTATGTGGTCCTAAATCAAAACCCCTCAATCAATCATCAATCAATCAATCACAGAACTTTAAGCTTTAGAATGTAAAGTTAAAAATGCTGCAAAAGGTGGTCCAGAGAGATGGCTCAATAGTGAAGGTCAAGCTCATTTCATGCTTATACCAGATGTCCAGGGAATTCGGAATGCCCTCTCCCACCGTCCATGGCATTTCCTTGAGTGTGTGTGTCCCCCACCTCTCTCTCTCTCTCTCTCTCTCTCTCTCTCTCTCTCTCTCTCTCTCTCTCTCTCTCTCTCTCTCTCTCACACACACACACACACACACACACACACACTCACACACACAGGGCATCAAAAATAAAACAAATATTAAAAAACAAAAGAAAAAATGTAGGAAAGCATTGGTAACAAGCATTGTCTTAGATCCTAAGCTCTATGGAGTTGCTCTGGCTAGGGGGCTTATATTTGCTTGTTTGTTTGTTTGTTCTTAAGCCTTTTAAACAAGGAAGTATTACTGCAGTGATCCTGTCTCCTACCGTTGATTTCCCAAGGTGAAATCAAAGTGTGTAATTATTTTGTGGGTGGATCTCACAGACGCCAATCCTCAGCTGAGTTGACATGTGAAGAGAAGTCTTGGGTTTTCATAATTACAAGATATTTCCTTAATAAACCCTATCTGATCCTTTTCCGCTAATAATTACATGTAATTATATTTACACGTGAGAACATTGCATGCTAATGGAGACTAGGGCCCCGAGGACTTAAGAGGGTTGACGGAATGTTTGACTAGATATGGCCAATCATTCCGTGTCATATAAAGAACTCAGGGAGAAAGGAATGTGTTCAAAAGAAACCAGAGCGGCGGAGAAACCCAGTGCATTCATTAATTGATAATATTTTTGTTAGGTTTTTGGTTTCAAGTGTCTTTTAGTGCCTGCACTTGAATTTAAATGTCTAAAAGGAATGGATATTCAGAGAAAGAAAAGTAATTACACCCTGTAATTCTGATTTAATTACAAGGAAATAGATGTAACACGATGTGGTAAAAGTTATGATGGGTTCTTTAAATGATATATGTCATTAACATGTTAATTGGCATGAAATCTGAGCTCACAGCCAGAGAGCTCATAGGTGAAGCTGAGGCCAACACTGTTATGGGTGGGATCAGGATGAAAATCTCGTAAAGGCATCTGGAGTGGGATTCTGTCCTGTAGGTTTCCCCATTCGTGTTGAATACAAAGAAATTCCAGTCTTGCTCTTAAAGAAATGAAACAAAAAGGCTGTTCATAAAATGCTGGTGTGGCTAGCTTGAACTCGTAACTGGATAGCCATAATGTCAGGGAGAGATTAAGGGAAGGGATGGGTGTTCCTCTTTCCAGAGACCCAGCAATGACTATAAATATTGAGCTCTTCCCACATCTTCACATAATGATGAAGTGAAACGTGCACAAATCTTGATTATTAAAAAAAATTGCTTTTTCCTCAAAGACCCATCAGGGGATCTGTTTATTTTATTTAATTGTGATGTTTTTGGCTCATGGCTGGGGCTAGTCATCAAAACAGGAAGGGGCGCCTCTTTATTTCAGCAGAAGGAATTAGCCACGCTAAAGTGAACTCGCTGGTAGAGGAGGGAAATGGTTGGATGCTGTGTGAAACTCTTTTGTTTTGCCCCTCAAATTTAAATTGGTTTATTTTGTGTGTGTATTCATGCATGCCACAGCATGTATATATAGAAATCAGAGGAAAACTTCTCTACTTTTATCTTGTGGGTCCCCAGGGATTGAACTTAGGTCATCGGGCTTAGTGGCAAGCTCCTTTACCCACTGAGCCATCTCACCAGCCCGTAATACTTTGTTGAGCAAAGTGCAGTGATACAGAGCTTTGTCTGGGTGAGGACAGACTTGGCGAGTCTCTGTGACAGCTGAGGTGGCTGGGGCAGGCTGGGGACAGCCCCTGCTTACTTCCATTCTGTGCTTAGGCTTCTGGCACGCATTGACATTGAGTGATAGAATGGTTAATATTGATTGTAAGATTGACAGAATCTAGACTCACCCAGGAGGCAAACCTTTGGGTATGTCTGTGAGAGATTTTTCTAGACTGTCAGGATGTCTGAGACTAGTGCTCCATGCAGAGATGTCAGCACATGACCTCCACCACTTTGGATCCATCACAGGGATTGAGCATACCTACTCTCAGAGGCCAGCCACAGTTACCTGAACCTCAAAGACCAGACTCAAGAGCCCTCAGAGCCAGAGGTAGGGAGAAAGGCAGGCAGCGTGGACCACGCAGGCAGCATGGGGAGGGAGGGCAGACAACACACCAGTGTTGGCTCAGCCTGTGCTCAGCACTCCACAGTTAATGTCACTGTGATGTTCATGTCTCCTGACACGGGACGCCTCTTTCATGGCTTTTTCTACAAGCATCGATTTTATACAGTTATTTTATTTATTTATTTATTTTGGAGCTAAGGTCTCCCTCTACAGCCCAGGCTGGCCTGATCCTCTCTCTAATGCAGCATGCTCTTGAACTTGTGATTCTCCTGCCTGAGCCCATGGAGTGCTGGGACTGTAGGCCTGTGTTACCACTCTGGTCACTGATTAAAACAACACAACACCCAGACTCTTTCTCTTTCAACAAAACACTCTCACTTCTTGGGGCCTTCTGACAGGTCAGGTCAGTTTTCTGGGAAGCCTCAGGGGCTAGTGGTAGTCGGCTAGGACTCATTGCTACTGTGCTGCAAGCAGGTCTCAGAGGATCAGGGGTGAGGTGTGTGTGTGTGTGTGTGTGCGCGCGTGTGTGCATATGTGAGTATGTGCGAGTGTGTGCATGTGTATATGTGTGTGTGAGGGTATGTGCACCTGTTGAGTGTATGTGTGTGGGGGCACATGCTTGAGTGTGAGTGTGTGTACATGTATGAATGTTTGCATGTGTGTATGTTCATACACATGTGTGTGAGTGTGTGCATGTGTGTGAGAGTGTATACATGCGTGTATGCATGTGTGAAGTGTATACTTGTTGACTGTATGTGTGTTTGAGTGGGAGTGTGTGTATATGTGTGTACATGTGTGTATGTTCTTATATATGTTTATGATTGTGTGTGTGTGTGGTGGAGGTGGGTATGTGTGTGTGTGGCACGTGTGGTGTGTGAATGTGTTTGCATGTGTGTATGTTCTTGCACATGTGTATGAGTGTGTGCATGTATGTGTGCGTGTATGTGTGTGTGTGTGTGTGTGTGTGTGTGTGTGTGTGTGTGTGTGTAAGCAGAACTGAGAAGCCAAGGACCTCAGCTCTCTCCAACCCCACTGCCCCGCTCCCTTCAGAGAGGGCCAGCAGCTCATTTCGCCTTAGATGCTCAGTGAGCTGTTCTTGTCCTGCCCTCACTGGCTCTGGCTCTGGGTTTCCCTTCAAGTCTCTTAAGCAGAAGCCACCTTGGAGAAATGCAGCTATCTCCCAGCAGCCTGCCCTGCCTCTTGCCCCTGGATGAGTACCCGCCTTCCTCACCTGCCACCACAAAGACAAGAAGGGCCATTCATAATTTAAGCCAGCCCTCTCTTTCTTACATGCACCAACATGTGCCTGACGCGGGGGGGAAAAACTGAACTCTCTCTCCCAGGACACATGAAGATCAAGCGGCATCTCATTAGGACGCACTTCAAAGACTCGCCCTTTATTTCCATACAAACAAGTTTAAATTATTGTGCGTGATTCTACTGTTAGCAGGGACTCTGATCCATTATGCATGAAGCCTTGCGCTCCCACCGTGAACAATGGCGAGCATGCCATTAGCCTTCTGGAATATGCTAAACCTTGGGAGTGGTCACGTTATTAGGTTAAAGTTCTGTCATTAATTATTAATTTTATTTCTTACTAGCGAGAGTGCTCTGGAGTATCAAACAGGTATTGCAAACTTGTAATTAAGCACAGCAGAGTGCGGGCGGAAGCTACAATTTCTTTATTCTTATTTAACATTTATTGAGTCCTCACTGTGAGCGAGGGACCATGCCCAGTGCACAGCTTGAACGCATCATGTCTCTCTTTACCAGAACCTCACACTATTACAACATTTTACATATGAAAAAATTAATAATTAGGGAAGAATCCAACTTGCCTATGAATGAAATGCATAAGTGATTTTTTTTTCCCCGGGACTACAGATACTTCCTGTCGTGGGTTTGGATCTGACACACCCTCTATAGGCTCCCATGTCTGAAGTCTTGGTCCCTAGCTCATGGCACTGTTTTGGGAGGTGGGGACACTGTGACAAGCTGGTGGACTTCAACACTAAGGGTGGGTGGACCTTTGACCCTTTGAAGGTAGTATTCTAGTCCTGGCTTTGGTCTAGCTTCTGCTGCTATGGTGTGTGATTGCCATATAAAGACCTCTACTGAATGCATCCTCTAGGCCCCGCCTCCACCCCGCCCCACCACCATGGTGAAGCAGCTCAGCCATCCCTCCCATTTATGACAAACTAAAAGCCCCCAAACCATGAACCCAAATCAGCCTTTCAGTGGTTCCAGTCCAGTATTCTGTCACAAGGACGAGAAAGGAAAGGAATACACCCCTGTTGCTAGTGCCCTCCCTGCCCCTGCCCCAAGCCCCCAGCCTCCCTGCCCCCCCCACTCCAGCCCCCACCCCAGCCTCAGGAACTTCTGCAGGTGGTCTGTCATTTAGGAAGCGGTTTGTGATGTCCACTGTGCGGATGAGCAAACTGATGCTCACTTGCTTGGAAGGGGAAGCTCTTTGTTCACGCTCTGGCTTTAGCATCTCTACCTCTAGGAGAAACTCCCCTGCCTTCCTGAGTAGGGCAAACCAACTGCATTTCTGTTTCCATCATGGTTGGGGTTGCAGAAGAGTTGAGCACTGTGACTTCAGCTCTGTCTTTGGGTGATCCTTAGAAAGACAGGCGTATGCTGCCTAAATGTCCCCCATACTCGTGCGTTTAAAGCTTGGACCCCGGCTGGCGTCACTGGCAGAGAGATGAGGTGGAGCCTTGCTGGAGGAAGTCTGGTACTGGGAGCGGGCTTTGAGCTTTATAGCTGGGCCCCACTTCCTGCTCCGGCTACCGCCTATTGGCATGTCTTCCTTTCCGTGGTGGACTCCATCCCCCTTGGCACTGTGAGCCAAAATAGTTTCTCCCTTAAGCTGCCTTTGTCAGGGTGTTTTGTCATTGCAATGGGAGTAACTAATTAGAAGTAACTAATGCACACTGATCTCTGGTGAGACAATTAACTTGTACCTCTTTACTTTTGTCATTTGCATAAAGGGAATACTTACCTCACCCCTTCTAGATCATTGTCAGGAATAAATTAGGTAGCATATGTGAAGAATAATACCTTGCACTAATATTTTTTATGTGAATCCTTCTAAGATCATTACTACCTCCCAACACACACACACAAACACACACATGTGCATACACTCACACAACACATGTGTACACATATACACAGGCATGTACATACATGCACATATGTGTGCACACATGCACACACCACATGGTCACACATGTACATGCATGTGCATACACTCACATAGCACATGTGTACACATACACACAGGCATGTACATACATGCGCACACATGGACACACATACACATCTCATCAGCCCCAAATCATCTAGCCCATCAGACCCCTTTTTGTTCTTCGCCTCTTCTTTTAAGATCTGACTGCTGAAATGACTGGGTCAGAGTTCACATCAGTCTTCCTGCCCCATGGCTCACCCAGGGCAGTAATTAGCCAGTGGTGTGTCCACATGGCCAGGCTCACTACTTAATGGAAGACGTGTTGCGATGTTTTATAGAAATTGATTACAAGTCCTGTCTTGCATCCCAATCTCAGATTATTGGGAAACACTTGGAAGGGAGTCTGGCTCGGGTCACAGCTTTTATTTGTAACCTCCTGATTCAGCTGATGTCAAATCCAGCCTCATTGTCAAGACAGGAAATGCTGGGGTCCTCTGGAAAATGTCTTAATAATCTCTACATTATTTATTCAAGATACTTGGCTAGCTCAACAGGGAATGACTTTTTCATTTGGAAACGTGTCACAGAATGCCCTTGACAGGAAATGTGTTCAAGAGGCCTCTGTGTAGAGAGGAGTCTGGGCTTTCTGGGTGCACTCAGTCCTGTCTGGCATAGTAGTTTTCTCACCTTCTACAGACACCTTGAGCTTCCTGCTGCCTCCACCCATCCCCTCTGACTTCACAGGTCCTGGTACCACCAGTTTCATCAAATTCCACCTCAGAGTCACATTTCCCTCACTCCAGAGACAGCATGTGTATCACAGTGTCCCGCTATCCCACTGCAAAATTTCCCACATGCTTTCTCACACGTTTTACACCCATCTGACTACACGTGAGCTGTCCTTCCTTTTCATCTTGCCGGCATCTATTTCACAGAACAAATACTTTCGGAATGACCCCCTAGTTTGCACCTTCCCCATCGTTCCGGTGTGCTCCAGACAGCTCTGCCCCACCCCAGTGAGGCTCCCAGGCCCTGTGGGGAGATGGGCAAGAGGATTATGAAAGAGAGCTGACAGTCTCTTCCCCCGTGCCAAGGAGGGTGCCGAGGGAGATGAACGGGAAGAAGAGAAGAGGAAGCAGAGCCAGGGGAGGCTGGGCTTGGACAGGACTTGGGAACATTTTAGGGGTGAACTGTCAGGGACAGTTGGTACTTCATGTGGGGTGGGGTTGAGCAAAGAAGCCCGAGGAGTGGTTTTAACGAGTAGGCGTCCGTCGCTTTGGCATTTTGAAGGAGGCTGCGGTGAACACAGAATGGCTTACAAGTGCCTTTTTATAGTGGCTGTGCATTCCGCCTGAGTACCACACCCTGATCTACACTGGCCCATCCTATTGAGTCTCTGCTTGTCTTAGGATTTATAAACACGTATCCCAGAGCCTCCTACACATACGTACTAGAGACTGGTCTCCAGTAGCATCCTGAAGGCACGACACCCAGGAGGCCTTGACTCCATCTGGACAAATAATGACAACCCACCCCTTTTTTATTTAAAGAAACATTGCCTCCTCACTTGGGGAAGGTCAAAAGTAGAAAATTCAGATGCAGCCCAGAACGTGGACTGGGAGACGGATTGACTGCCAGGAAACCACGGATTTCCAGGAAACATCACCTCTGGGGTACATACTCAGAGCACAGAGCAGAAGGGCATGCTGTCCTTCGGTGCCATGAGCCAGGGACTCAGCCTGGAAGCTAGGAATGGTGCAAGCTGGGAAGAGTAAATCTCTCAGCATTTCTGCTTCTTTTTTTTTTTTTTTTAATTTTATTTATTTATCATATGTAAATACACTGTAGCTGTCTTCAGACACACCAGAAGAGGGCATCAGATCTCATTACGGATGGTTGTGAGCCACCATGTGGTTGCTGGGATTTGAACTCAGGACCTTCGGAAGAGCAATCAGTGCTCTTAACCGCTGAGCCATCTCTCCAGCCCCCGCATCTCTGCTTCTTTATCTTCATTCCCAGGTTCTATTAGAAGAAACAAAGAGCAATAGACTCTTTTCCTAATTGATGGGATGAAGGAGCATGTATTTATGGAGACATCTGAACAAGCCCCTGTTCCCAGGGGGGCAAATAGTTTTGTGTGAGTCAACTCTGGACACTGGTTGCAGCTATGTGGAACTGTGGTTTTAGGTCAGTCTTCCCTCCCCACCCGTCCCTGTTTGGTGATGGTTTTTGGTTGTTATTCCCAGGATGGGTGACAAAGTGCTAGTGGCATCTGGGAGTGTTGATGCCATACCAGGGTGCTGCTACACACACTATAGGGCACACGATAGCTTTTTGCAACCAAGCATTTCCCTGCCCCAGATGCCAGCACTATCTGTTTGGTCTTCTTGGATGCCCAATATCGAACAAACAAAAACAAATAAAAAATCAAACAAGCAAACACTCCCCTCCCCAACCCTGCAGGAGTGAGTAAGACCCAGAGAAGGAGATGGAGCTTTTAAGGTCACAGGACAAGCAAGCAGACAGTCATGAGTGAGTAAGGCCCAGAGAAGGAGATGGAGCTTTTAAGGTCACAGGACAAGCAAGCAGACACACAAGGTTGGGCCTGAGCTTTTTTCTTTGACTTAAACTACAAGCTTCAAGGGCAGCAAGGACACGGGTCTAGTTCATTGCCATATCCCCAGGGTCTAGAACAGTGTCAGCAGAGGGCAGACATTCAGCTTCTGTCTGGTGAATTAGTGAATTAAACTGTTGCGGAGACAGCAGAAGATGTTCTAGCACTTACAAATTGTGTGTGTGTATGTGTGTGTGTGTGAGAGAGTGCGTGTGCTGTGAGGTCATGTCTCCTAGAGAGGACAGGGAAGCTGCACCTACAGAATCATCAAGACCAGCCCAAGACCAGCCCAGTGACATGTCAGTTGATGTGCCAGCATGGATGGGCGAACTCTCAGAAAGGCCTTATCCCTAGATGCCCTACAGGCAATCTTTGTCCTCTGAGAGAGGGTCAGGCTTCTCCAGGGATGAACCCTCTCCTCTCATAGGTTAGCCAATCCCAAGACACACACACACACACACACACACACACACACACACACACACACATACATGCACACACACACACACACACACACATACACACACATGCATTTCAGGGGAGAGGTCATGAGTTTGAGTGAGAAGACATGGGTGGAGTTACAAGGAGGGGGGAAGTGTAGAAATGATGTAAATACCACTGCTCTCATATAAAAATCTCAAAAAAAAAATTAAATGAGCAAACCAAACCCAGTTCTGAGACACAATTCCCCTTACTACAGCTGTCTCTCCATGGTGTATGCCTGTCTCACAGGTACAAGGCCATGGTTTCAACCCCAGACCCTCAAAACAAAGGACGAGAGGCTGGACTCATTATTCACACGACACCCACACTTTCCCTTTTGTCAGTTAGACTAACTCACCCACTTTGCCCATCCCCCCTGAGTGGATGAGAGACGACCCCAGTAGCGGGCCGCTGAGATAGGGCCACCCTACTTCAGAACCTCCTCTGAGGACTGAGAGGACTCACTGAAGGACACGAACAGCACTGAATGTCACGTGCTCACCTCTCAGTTCTCTCCAGAATATATGCCAAGGGTCAAATTATCATTAGTACTACAACGAACATCTTTGTGCTAAAAATACATATATCTATGTGACTCTAGATGCCTTGGGGGGGGGACATCCATGTGGAGACGGGGTTGGGGAGGAGGAACGGGATGTGGAACAGTTAGAGGGTGGATGGGGGGATAAAATATGGAGTGTAAAGAAATAAAAAATAAATTAATTAAAAAAAAGACAAGATTCCGAAATATTAAACTACTGGGTAGATTGTAATAATTGCCTAGAGGCTAGAGGGATGGCTCAGTGGTTAAGAACACTGCCTGCTTTCCCCACAAGACCCAGGTTCAATTTCCAGCAACTATGTGGTGACCCACGACCACCTGGAACTCCAGTCCGGGGGGTCCAACACACACTTGGCCTCCATGGGCACCTCAGGCACATGGTGTACAGACACGCACGAAGGCAAAACACCCATACACACACACACACACAAAACAAATAAAAAGAAAAAACAATAATAAAAATACTTATTATTTTAATAGTGTTGCTTAAATATTAAGTGTGTCCATTATCGTTGATCAGTAACACAGTGATGTGGTCCCTACGGCATTCTACTTCTGCTGCCCACTTTTTAAAATCTTCATTTCATTCATTCATTCATTCATTCATTCATTCATTCAGAGACAGGGTTTCTCTGGGTAGCCCTGGCTGTCCTGGAACCAACTGGTTTCTTAGACCAGGCTGGCCTGAACTCACTTAGATCTACCTGCGTCTGCCTCCTGAGTGCTGGGATTAAAGGTGTGTGCCATGACACGCTGCTCCATCACCCATTTTTGAAAAAATAAAGTTTTATTGCAGCATGGCACTGCTCACTCTTTTACTTATTGTCTATGGCAGTTTTCCTGCTACATGGAAGCTTAGTAGTTACCATGGAAACCATATGGCTGGCAAAGCCGAAGATATTACCATGTGGCCCTTTATAGAAAGAGGTCACTGGCTTCTGCTGTAATCTAGGGACAGGGATGATTCTGGCAGAATTTTATCAGACAGATATCCCAAGCCATGTGTGTGGAGGGGATGCCTGAGGGAGAGAGTTACACATTGTAGCGAACCACTGCAGGCTTTCGACTTCTTTCTCTCTTGTTCAGAGGAACAGATGCACTGTTGATGCCTAAGGTGCTTGCTTGGGTTTTCATGATGGGTATGGACATGGTGATGCCCACCCCTTCTCCTTTCTGCCACTGCCCAGTTTTTCGGGGCCCTTAGAATTCATCCTGGGTCAATAACTTCCTCCTCAAACTCCCTGTGTACACAGAAAAGCTGTTCTATTATTCAAATTCTCCAAGATCAAGGACATGAAATGAAGGCTGCCCCTGGCCCCATAAGACATCCGAACAAATCTCACGGCTTCCAAATGTGACTGTGTCACCCTGGGATTAATACCAAGTAATCCAGTTCCAGCATCAAGACAGCGAAAATAAGCATTTACTCTCCCGGAAAATCATTTTATACTGATTACAAGTTGTAGCTTGTCACTGTGACGGGAATTGAAAATGTGTACATTTGCGAGGTTAATATTTCTCTCTAAAGCTGCTTTCTTCCCCGCCCCCACCTGCTCAAAAGGGACAGAGCTGGAAGTAAACATGGAGTCCGAGAGAGCGACCTTTTCATTTACTTGCTGGACACCGGACACTGCAACAGTGAGAAACAAAATAGCCATGGTCACTGCTTTTCACCACTCAGGTGAGATCATTCTGTCCTGGGGGCTGGCTCTTAGCAGAAGAGAGCTGCAGCCTTGGGCCTGGCTTTTACTGGAGATGCCAGTCGAGCCTCCTCCTTAACTGTGACAATGAATGTGCCTTGCTTGTGTCAACCCAGTCTATGCTAAAAACCACAAGCTGAGCACTTGGAATTGGTAAAGCACAAGACCCGAGTTCAGAGCTCCCGCACCCATGTAAAATGCTTCATGGGGCTGCAAATGCCTGTAATCTTAGCATGAGGAAGTTGAGACAGGAGGATGCCAAGTACTCTTTGGCCAGGCAATCTAGCTAAGTCAGTAACTTCCAGGTCCAGTGAGAGATCCTGTTTAAAAAAATTAAAGGTTGTCTGGGTGTGCCGGCACATTCCTTTAATCCCAGGATCCAAGAAATGGGCACAGAGGCAGGTAGATGTCTTTTTGTTCAAAGCCAGCCTGGTCTACATGGTGAGTTCCAGGCTAGCCAGGGCTACTTAGTAAGACCCTATAAAAATTGGGCTGAGAAAAAGGAAAAGCCCTTGTGTTCCCTCTGGACCTCTGACTGCCATATGCACGTGCATTCCCCTGTGGGCACCCACACATGTACACAAACACGAGCATGCATCCATATATACACACACTGAATAAAACACAAATAAACATACGTTTAGAGATGTTGAAAGCAGCAGTTAGCAAAACCAGCAAAATACAGTCAGCAGTGCAGCCACACTCCACCTCCCTGCAGTGCGGCCACAGTGCACCTCCCTGGAGTGCGGCCACAGTGCACCTCCCTGGAGTGCGGCCACAGTCCACCTCCCTGCAGTGTGGCCACAGTCCACCTCCCTGGAGTGCGGCCACAGTGCACCTCCCTGGAGTGCGGCCACAGTCCACCTCCCTGCAGTGCGGTCACGGTCCACCTCCCTGGAGTGCGGCCACAGTCCACCTCCCTGCAGTGCGGCCACAGTGCACCTCCCTGCAGTGTGGCCACAGTCCACCTCCCTGGAGTGCGGCCACAGTCCACCTCCCTGCAGTGCGGCCACAGTGCACCTCCCTGCAGTGCGGCCACACTCCACCTCCCTGCAGTGCGGCCACAGTGCACCTCCCTGCAGTGCGGCCACAGTGCACCTCCCTGCAGTGTGGCCACAGTCCACCTCCCTGCAGTGCGGCCACAGTCCACCTCCCTGCAGTGTGGCCACAGTCCACCTCCCTGCAGTGTGGCCACAGTCCACCTCCCTGCAGTGCGGCCACAGTCCACCTCCCTGCTGTGCGGCCACAGTCCACCTCCCTGCAGTGCGGCCACAGTCCACCTCCCTGCAGTGCGGCCACAGTGCACCTCCCTGCAGTGTGGCCACAGTCCACCTCCCTACAGTGCGGCCACAGTGCACCTCCCTGCAGTGCGGTCACAGTCCACCTCCCTGTTCCACCTACGTCTCTGCTCCAACTCTTTTTCAACCCAAGTTGTGCCGGCAGTGTCTTCTCCAAGCAGCCTGGAGTGGGTTTCTTTTTTGCCTAGTTTACTCAATTTATGGAAGATCACCACCCTTGGGAAGCCATACACAGTGACATGGAGTTTGACTCGGTTTCCCTCTGACCCCCATCACTTTCTCAATACGTGATGCAATCACAGAGCAACTGGGCTCAAGTCGTGACCAAGTGGAAACAGTCTATAAAAAGCCCACACCACACAGAAGCGCTACTGGGAAGTCCCTCAGCCCACGCTTCCCTCACTGTCCAGTCATTCTTGTGCTAATGCTTGAGAAGTACTGAGCTTCCTCAAAGAGAAGCAGGTGGGGCACCTTTCCTACCAACCCTCAGCTTGGAATACTAGCCTTGCCTGTAAAGAACATCCAGAGACAACGGGAGTCATGGTCATACACTCTATACATACCAGCTTCTCTGCGAAGCTCACTTCATCTACCTTAGTTAATTACAGCTATGTAATCTCACACAAATGGGATAGTTGGCCATTGTGAGACTTAAACTAGGCGATGTTCTAGAAACATCTAAATAGAGCATCTCTCAGCCATTCAGTAAACCCACAGCTTTTTTTTTTTTTTTTTTGCACTGGACTGGGGACTGAGCCCAGGGCAATTCAGCTTCTTGTAACCTGAGCCACACCTGTCTCCAACTTCTCTTCTCACATCTGTCCATCCATCTGTCCATCCGTCCATCCATCCTATCAATTTATGATAGGGTCTCTCTATGTAGCCCAGGCTGTCCTAGAATTAATTTACCCTGTAGACCAAGCTGTCTTCAAATACACAGAGATCTGTTGGCCTTTCCTCCTGTGTGACCTGGAGTGGCTTTTTGGATTTAAATCTAAATCTGTTATTTCTGGAATTTTCCAGAGAAGTCCAGAGAAGTGTTTTGTTTGCTTTCTTGTTTGTTTTGAGACAGGGTTTCTCTGTGTAGCCTTGGCTATCCTGGAACTCTGTAGACTGGGCTGGCCTCAAACTCATGGATATGTCTCCACCTACTGAGTGCTGGGATTAAAGATGTGAGCAATCACACTGTGTGTTCTATGTTTTTGTAACTGGCTTTTCTCCTGTGAGTGCCTGGGTCTCTGATGTTGGCCTTATGATCTATCCCCCAATGCCTGTGCCACTACTGTGGATTAGATGGTGTTGATGGTTTTAGTGGTGTTGATTTTGGTGTTGGTGTTGATTTTGGTGTTGTTGTTGTTGGTGGTGCTGTGTTGTTGTTGTTGGTGGTGGTGGTAGTGGTGTGGTATTGGTGGTGCTGTGGTGTTGATGTTGTTTTTGGTGGTGTTGTTGGTGTTGTTGTTGATGGTGTTGATGTTGTTTTTGGTGGTGGTGTTGATGTTCTTGTTGGTGTTGTTGTTGATGGTGTTGATGTTGTTTTTGGTGGTGGTGTTGATGTTCTTGTTGGTGTTGTTGTTGTTGTTGTTGTTGGTGGTGGTGGTGTTGATGTTGGTGTTGTTGTTGATGGTGTTGATGTTGTTTTTGGTGGTGGTGTTGATGTTCTTGTTGTTGTTGTTGTTGGTGGTGGTGATGGTGGTGGTGGTGGTGTTGATGTTGGTGTTGTTGTTGATGGTGTTGATGTTGTTTTTGGTGTTGTTGTTGATGTTCTTGTTGGTGTTGTTGTTGATGGTGTTGATGTTGTTTTTGGTGGTAGTGTTGTTGTTGGGTTTGGTGTTGTTGGATTTGGTGTTAGTTTGGTTTGGTATTGGTGGTGTTGGTGTAGTGATGGTGGTGGCTTTGGTGATGGTGGGCTTGTTGTTGTTGATTGTATATGCATTTAATATGTATTTCTCATTGAGCTTCGGTAGTTGCAGGCAGACCTTCCCTTATCACTATTTGTTTTACTGGTTTATCTATTTTTGAGGTGGGGTCCAGTCTGGCCTGGAATTCACCTTGCGCATGCTAGGTTTACTGACACATTTATGTCCCAATGCCAAGCAGGGCATGATATTTTTGAGGCAAATGAGCATGAGGTGGAATCAGCTCACCTTCAGTCGGCCTTAGCTGTACTTTCAGAATCATTCCCTAACTATAGAAATGTGAGGCACGGTGACTTCTGGGCTCAGGGCATCAGCCTAGAACACCATCGTAGACACACAGTGAATGCTCACTGAATGCTTGTCTTGTTTATGCTGGGCCCTTCTGGCATCTTTAGAGGCAGTAAGTTTGCTAGGGGTTGCTAAGCTTCTTTGTTAGCAAATGGCACCATAGACTTGTTTTCAGACAGCTTCCATTGTGTAGCCCAGGCTGGCCTCAAGCTCAGATCCTCCAGTCCCAGCTTCCCTGGTACTGGGATTACAGGTGCGTGCTGCCATGCCCGGCGATTCCCACTGTATTTAGTTGTCATGTAATGATCTTAGTTTGTCAGTCCTTCAGTGGTCAAATGTGTGTGGGAAGTGCTACACCAAGGGATTTTTGGGGTGTCTTAGTTAGCCTTTCTATTGCTGTGACAAAACGCTATGACCAAAAAGTAAATTGGGAAGGAAGGGGCTTATCTGGCTTGGGCTTCCATATTGCTGTTCATTAGTGAAGGACGTCAGGGCAGGGACTCATGCAGGGCAGGAACCTGGAGGTAGGAGCTGCTGCAGAGGCCATGGAGGGGTTCTGCTTACTGGCTTGCTCCTCATGGCTTGCTCAGCCTGCTTTCTTCTAGAGCCCAGGACCATCAGCCCAGGGATGGTACCTGCCTCCCGACTCCTCCCTCAATCACTAATTAAGAAAATGCTCTGTAGGCTTATCCACAGCCTGATGTTAGGGAGGCATTTTCTCAGTCCAGTCTGCCTCCTCTCAGATGACTCTAGCTTATGTTAAGTTGACATAAATCTAGCCAGCCCATGGCATGAAAATGCTTTCTACCCGAGACAGAGCCGGACTGTCAGGCTGATTTTTCCCCAGGTGGAGAACTGCAGACAAAGGGAGTTCAGACATCTCCCTGACCTGCCTCGATTTCCTCCTGCCAGCTTTCACTTCAGTATAAACTGGCCAGTGGCATTTTTCTTTGGCTGCTGTTCTGTCTTGTCCCGACAGGGACATAGAGGCATCCAAATAAGGAAGTCCAAAGTTAGACTTTCAGAATATCCAGCACAGAACTGAGTGAAAACCAACCCTGTTTGAACATGATCCTCAAATGAGGAGCCAGATGGGCAAATAGGCTGCAGGAAACATGGCCGCCTCAGCTCTGCAGGCCATTGGCTCTGAGGCTGCAGGAAACATGGCCACCTCAGCTCTGCAGGCCACTGGCTCTGAGGCTGCAGGAAACATGGCCGCCTCAGCTCTGCAGGCTACTGGCTCTGAGGCTGCAGGAAACATGGCCGCCTCAGCTCTCCAGGCCACTGGCTCTGAGGCTGCAGGAAACATGGCCGCCTCAGCTCTCCAGGCCACTGGCTCTGACATTTCAAACAGAAGGCATAGGTGGCTTATAATGGAAATGAGACGCTGGGTGAAGGTTGGGGCGGAGGCATACATATTCCAGGAATCCGCAGCCAGAGTCTAATGAAAACCTGACAGAAAGCAACCTCTCTCCATTTTAAAAGACCCTCTCTGTCCAGGCAGGCTTGTGGACTCAAAAGCCATCGAGAGGAAGTAGCTGCCATGTTCCAGCCTTTGACATCAGGGTGACCTCAGAAGGAGTTATTTAATTCCAAAGTACATCAACTGGCTATTCACACATAGGGAGGGGGAAAGAAAAGAATTTATATCCCTCTCATATATAAAAGGAAACAGATGTGATTTTCTTTACAAAAGAGCATTTCATTTAAAAAAAAAAAAGGCAAGGCAGAGTTAACATAGCCATTATTCTCCATCACAGGAAAAGCCAACCCTGTTTGCCTGTCATTACAGAAGGTAGCGAAAGCCTTCCATCCAGCGGTTTCTTGTAAACATTCCACTGCCTTCTGGGAGCAGGTCTCTGTTTCCCATCTCACACTGAAGCCATTTTCTTAGACTAACGTTTTCTATACACAGCTCAGATACAATGCAAACTCCGGGTGTCCCAAAGGCAACGGGGCATTCGTTTATACTAAATCGGAAGTGTCACCCTTGGCAACCTGCAGCGGTGAAACATTTATTCAGGCTTGCATTCCTGGCACTTAGAATTATTTCTTTCATGCCTGATAGCCAAATTACAATATGGCAGGCTTCCCTGGAGCCATGGGATCATTAGTGCCAGCTCACAACATACTTTCAACTGATATGGCATTTCATGTACAGCTGCCAATCAAAAACTGGGATATGCAAATGAGGACGGGAGCCCCGGTGTACAGTTCCTGTACTGTGAGCTCCTCACAGATTTCCTTAATGACTAGCAGTCATTCCGCTGAGTGGAAGCAAAAAGAACACACAGGAAAATTCCCCCAGGAAGCTGGTTGCAAGAGCCAGGATTTTTTTTTCCTCCCATTGATTTCCATATTTATTCTCTTGCTTGCCCCTTCTCTGCGTGTTCTTAAACAGGACCTCTAAAATACGGGAATGGAGCTTGTTACATAAATACAGTCTTGTCACGGTGGCGGAAATGGTCAGGCCACATTAAGGCTCTTGCAGTGGGCTCCCTCTTACACTGGGGATTGGGGTCTGGACCTTAGTGAGGGAGGCAGGCTCTCTGTGAGGCCACCTGGCCCTGCAGGTCAAACGCCTCCTGAAAGATGGAGCTGGGTCCTTCCCTGGGGAGTAGGTACAGTATCCTCTGCTTTTTCTGGCCCCTGCTTTCCTTTCCTCCTTGGCCCGGAGACCTGCTGGCAACAGTCAGTTCTAGCCTTCCCCAGGGGTCTGCTTTGCGATCCCCAGGCTCTCCAAGCTGTTGTCCAAGGCCTTGTTCTTCATGTTTATCTCTACCAAGCCCAGTACCTGCGGAGCGACAGTGTCAAGGCATGGACCGGCGTTACCTAACGGAGCAGAACAGTGTTCCAGAACCTTGGATCTAAGCCTGCTATCTCACGGGGGGGACTGAAATATGTCTCTGTTGAAAATGGTAATTACACCTTGGCTTGATCGTTACATGTTGTATACGTACCTCATAATGTCACCCAGTACCCACAAATATACACAAGGTTTATGTATCAGGTAAGATGTAAACAAAGGAGCGGTCAAGGTGGTGAAAGCACTGGTTCGTGCGAGCCTGGAGACCTAGGTTCGGTCCCTGGAATCCTCAGAAAGTTGCAAAGAGAGGACCAATTTCATGAAGTTGTCCTATGACCTCCATACTCACAAATATTAATAAATAAAAAATACAAACATGTTAAAATCGGTCTCGGTGTGTTCTCTGGGAGCAGTGAGAAGACCCATCCCCCCACAGATGGAGGGTGGGTCTGAGCTCCCTAGTGGAGCCCCCTAGTGGAGCCCCTAGTGGCCCAGTGTGAGTGTGGACCACCTCCCTCCCCCTGCTGTACCCAGGAGAAGCCGCTGGGGTCTGAGGGACACCGCACCACTGTAATGAGCCCCTTTCCCCTCGACTTGGTGTCTGTGAGATGCTGACTCCTGAGTTCTTCTTTATTTTCCATTTCTGAGAAGCCATGAAATATCAAACGCTAATGATGTGACATTCCAAAGCGATAAAAATCCCTTTCAAGAGAGGCTTATCTGCTCTCTGTTTCCGGCCTCCATTTTCTTCTTACTCAGGGAATATGTTCCTTGTGTGTCTAGATCTGGCTGAGTCTTTTATTGTCACCAACGAGAAAATGGCCCATCATTTAATTGCAGGTTTGGCTGTATTCTGTGCTTATGTCTAAAAAGATTAGATGAAGGGGAGACGCTGATTAATGCGGGTAGCACAGGGCTCAAGGTGCTGCGTCCTGAGTCTGCTCCAGGAGCTTTTTTTTATTGTTATTTTTAATTTTTTTTTTAACTTAAAACAGACTGAAGCAGGCATCATGGTGATTTTATACAATTGAGTGAGGGTCCAGAGAAGTCAAGGCTCCTTGCTGAAGTCACACAGTAGGAAGTTAGTAAAAACCAGATCTAGTTTGTCTGAGGGGCAACCGACACATCCTCTGGGGCACAACCCAGAGACACTGCTCACAAAAGAGATGCCAGAGCGAAAGAAAACACATGCCGCGCAGTGTCTCTCCCTTTAACAAAATTATTGAAGGTGTTGTATTAAAATCCCAGTCTAATTTAAATAGATGTGTCAACAAGTCAGGATACTTGAAGCAACTTTGAAACTTCACATTTGATCTCTCTCTTCCCAGAGCCACCACCCACCCCACCACCCACGCAGGTCTCTCGCCTCCAGCAATGGATGCCTTGCTATGAATGCCTTCCTTTCTCTCCCCGTTGTCCCTTCCTGCTATTTGTCTGTAAGCAGGAGCCAGCCCCTGGCTCTTCCAACTGGGTATTCCTCACATAAATTTTCCTGTGTTTCTGGAGGAAGCCCTTGCCTCTCACAGCTCCTCGGGGATCTGGACACCTCCCCCTGGCTAAGGTCATCTTCCCCTCCACCCCCCGAAGTCTGCTGGGGCCACAGTTCTGATGTTACCAAGCTTTCAAAACAGCAAAAAAATGTACAAGGCAGAGCCCAGGGTGGAGGTCACATGTTACCCCGAGGAGTGTTCTGGGAAAGCTTCAGATGGCAGATATCAGATCTGGTTATGTCCTGAACTTATATTAAGTTTATCATGGCACATTTCCAGAATCTAAGAGATCAGCAAGGCTAAATAAATGGGAGCCCGAGGAACAGTCAGACCATCATAAAAAGCAAAAGGCACAGACTGAATTATTCACACAGAACTTCTGCAGTGTGTTTCAGGGTTGGGGCCGTGTTTATCCTGACTACTTGCTGCTAATCAAAATGATGCCTCATATCTCCTAGTATTTCAAACAGAGTACGAGGAAGGGACCAGTAGCCTGCTGTGTGGAGGGAGACAAGGAGGCAGAGAGAAGCAGGGACTCAAGCTCACAGTCATGTCTCAGACAGAAGCCAGGTGCCCCACTCCCTTGTAGCAGTTTCTCTCTCTGAGCCTGGAGTCACAGAGAGTGATTACTAATCTCTTCAACTCTTTAGCTCGTGTCCCTAAAGAACTGAAGGATGGGATCCAGGCAGGAAATCGATGCCCAAGGGAGCCAAGGGGTGCCTGGGAAACACTGCCCAGGCCCAAGAGGAGCAGAGCCAAGGGGTGCCTGGGAAACACTGCCCAGGCCCAAGAGGAGCAGTCCGCAGCCACTCTCCTGAGCCTTCTCACTCTGTCTGGCCAGATCTTCCTTCCCACTGCTCTCTGCTTCTCAGGCTCTTTGTGGCTCTGTCCTGTGTGATGGGCTCTTGCTTGTCCTTCACGGCCCCTTCCCCTGGTTATCTGTCAGTTTTAACTGTTCTGTGTCTGGATGCGATGTATGAGGGAGGATCCGAAGGGTGAAGGATCCAAACCTCCGGCTTTTGAAAGCCAAAGGCCACAAATAGGGGACACATAGTGTTATCTAGCCAATCTTTATCCTTGATCAAGGTGAAAGCTCTAGCATGAGCTGGTAAGTGCATCAGATTTGGTGAGGAAGAAGTGACTCAGGAGAACAAGAGTGTGGGCTGCTGGGCTGGGTCAGGAGAACAAACTCAGATTCAGCTCCCAGCCCATCCCTGGTGAGTTACGGTTAGGTAGGGGACAGGGATTTCCTCGAAGCAATGGCAAACTCAAGGGAGATGGACAGCCGGTGGCTGCAGAAAGCCCCTTGGTCCTCTGTCTGTCTTGTCCTGATTCAAGTGACTCTAGAATGGCTTCTGGAAAAACGACAATTTCCACAGATTCCAAGGAGAGGATGGAATTCACCAGAGAAGAGAAGAGAAGAGAAGAGAAGAGAAGAGAAGAGAAGAGAAGAGAAGAGAAGAGAAGAGAAGAGAAGAGAAGAGAGCCGTCAGGTAATGAAAGAGCCTGTAGAAGATCAGGAGAGGCTTGGGGACGACTCTGGGCTGGGAATGGGGATGACCCAGCCGACATCAGTGTAGGAAGACAAGACCGTGTGATGGCTCTGGGTAGGAAATGGCAGGAGGTCCTTTGAGAGTGGAGAGCAACCAAGATTGCCAAGTGGGAAAAAACTTTGATATACCACAACTGTATAGACTAAGGTGTTTTCTTCTAGACCTAATGCAGTTCCAGGGAAGGAGTGCTCACAGGCCGAAAGATGAAGGCAGCTGTGTTTACACAGGCCAGAGTTTGTGTCCTGGAAAAACCATTCCTGATTCAGGCGTGCAGCTTACTCATTGTTCCTACCATAGAGCCCTTTGTCCAGTAGTTTAGTAGTCAAGATGATGTCAAAAATTATTATCATCATCAACATTAAAAATTAATTTTTGGTCAGGGTTCTATGTAGCCTCTGGCTCAGTAGGTAGCACAGGGTGACCTTGGTCTCCTGTTCTTCCTGTGCTCATCACCTGAGTGCCATGATTAGAGGTGTGTCTCACCATGGTGGGATTATGTGGTGCTGGGGATTGAACCCAGGGCTTGGTGCATGCTTGGCAAGTACTCTGTTAACGGAACCATAAAGCTAACTCCTAGTCAATGTATAGTTTTAATGAATGAACAATTGGATGCTAACACAATTGGAACACACACACATTCTATTAGCACTAAGTAATGAATCTCAACTGTGAAGCAAATGTTGTCGTTGTTTTCTTTTTTCTTTTTTCTTTTTTCTTTTTTTCCAAGACAGGGTTTCTCTGTGTAGCCCTGGCTGTCCTGGAACTCACTCTGTAGACCAGGCTAGCCTTGAACTCAGAAATCTGCCTGCCTGTGCCTCCCAAGTGCTGGGATTAAAGGCGTGTGCCACCACCGCCCAGCAAATGTTTATTTTATTTAATTGTTTTTTTGCCTGGGGGATACCAGTGGATGATATATAGCACACTTGGCCAATCACAAATTGAGGATTTATAGTTTTGAATGTTTAGAGCTGAATCGGAAGGCCTATAGTGTGCTGGTATTTGAACTCACAGCTCAGTTGTAAGCTCGGCAGAGAGAACAAGGTTATACAGGCACCAAGCCGGTGTGGAACCCAAAGGTGTCCCAAGTGGCCTCAGCTGCTCACTCATCCCACATGTGTGAAGATATGAAAATATTTCTCCTCCATGAAATTAATCTGCTCTGGTAGCAGGGCATGGAAAGGAAAGATCTAGAAAACAGCCCCAGTGCCTCAGGACCCAAATCCCTTCCACTGGGGGAAATGTATGCAAATGTGTCTGTCTATTCTGGAAATCAGTTTCTCAAAGCTCATTTTTGACAGGCCCAACTGTTGGGCCGCCTCCCATTTCTCTTCCCAAGTGTTTGTTCATGGCCTGCTACGCTTCTGTTAGCTCAGCAGTTTTTCTGCCTTGGCTTCTGGTGTTCCATGAGGGAAATCTATGGCCAGATCATAAAGTTTCTGGAAGGAGCAGGGATATTTGTCACAGATGTCTCTGATAATTCTTAAGCATCAAGCCCTCTGGAAGGAAGCCATCTTTTCCCTGGGGAGTCTTGGTGTTGCTTTGACTTCTTCCCCCGTTCCCGTGGTGTCAAAGGTTCCCATTAGATTTTCTCCCATTTGATTTAATTGCAGCTTAATTCTTCAAACATTGCTTCAATTAGATATCATAATTTATGACAGCAAAGTGTGTCAACTTCCAGTTTTCTGAGCCCACTCATCTTGTCCACTCTGGGAACTTTTCACATAAGGCGTGTCTGAGATACCACAGCCATTAGCCCTTCTACATTGCTTGCCAGGATCCACACTTGAGCCACTAATGAATGGAATGAAACTTATGAATGAATGAATGAATGAATGAATGAATGAATCTTAACTCATTTATCCATCACAGGATCTTGTCATGGGCCTTTGGTGGAGCTAGGTCAAATCTAGGCAGGAAAGGAGAGGCCAACTGAAGAAAGAATGGACAAGGCCTGTGCAATCCTTGTTGCCATGGATTGTATACTCAGGATCCTCCTGGCTCTGCACTCTTGGAGCTGGGGTTACATAAATGTATGGGACACGTGATTTGTTATGTGGGTGCTGGGATCAGAACTCTGGTCCTCAAGATTGTGCAGCAAGGACCCTTAACTGCTGAGCCCTCTCCCCATCCTCTTAACTCACTTTTGAAAACATAAATATCTTCTTTAGCCTGGCATAAACAGCATCCCTAGATCAGTCTCCATGCAGTAGTGATGTTTTTAAAGCATCCATTTAAATAAATCTATAATCAAGAAATGGACAGTTCAGGTACAAGTGTCTGTTCACCATAATACCACAATCTTCTCATCTATTACCTGACATATAGTCATCTTGTTTTGGGAAGTCATAATTTTCAAACATATTAATTGAATTTCTTGTCTGGAGGGGGTGTCAAAGATTAAATTTTGATATGAGTGTCCAGAGTGTAGGCATGATGAGAGAGGAAACCTGCCATGACTGAAGGCAATGAAATAGGGGAACTTTGAGTTTTCTTTGCAGTTTAAGGTATGGGAGATTTAAATTTTTATTCTACATCTATTTTTGTGTGCCAGTATGAGTGCATGCATGAGTGTGTGTACATGAGTATGTACGTGCATGTGTGTGCTAGCATGCACATGTTCTCGGCATGGTGTAGGTCAGAGGACAGCTCACAGCACTCTTTCCATCTGGCATGTGGGCTCTGGGGATGGAGCTCAGGTCTTTAGGCTCAGTGGCAAACACCTTCATCCAGGAGCCATCTCTTCGGCCCAGGTATGGGAGGGTTTGAATGACCCTTTCCTGCCTAATACCTTTGTGTGTTTTCATTCGATCTCTGTTTTGTTGGGTTTTGTGAGATGGGGATTTTGCCACAGAGTTCAGGCTGGTTGGCCTTGAGTTTGAATCCTCCCGCCCCTCTCTACTGAGATTACAGGTGTGGGCGCCATGCCTAGATCAAACTGTTATTTTGTCTTTTGAATGCATGGAGGCTGAAATTTTGCTCAGTGTTAGGACACTGCTTCCTCATTCTCCTTAGTGGAAATGGAGAACATATATACTGCAGATGTCGCCCAATCCAGGGTCAGCAGTGTGTGCCCTCGAGGGATCTGACAGGTTTTGGGAGCTGGAGCTTTATGGGTGACGTGCATTCTCTTATGGACTGTTTGTAGGTGGGAGGGGAGAGCTTAAGAGCATGGAGGCCGTTAGGCCCTGGAGGCTAAAGGCTCACCAGCCCTTCACAGACAACACCTTACGGAAGATTCTGGATGACCCGGAAGCAATAAGGATTAGCTCTGTGGTCCCTATCCTCCTGAGAGAGCTCTAGTTGCTGCAGAATTTATAGAAAGCCAAACACCGACGTGAGAATCCCCAGTCAGCAGCAAGAAGGAAAGTTAAGGCACAAAAAATGTAAGGCTCATATTTTAAAAATATTATTTATTGCAGTATCTTCATTGTGGGTTCTATGACGACAATTCTTTGTATTGTGTACGTAATGAATATTTGCCCCGATGGCTCCCTTTGTCCATACTCCCTCGTTTTTTCAGTTCCTTTCTTCCTCCACATGGTCCAATGGACTCATGCATTGAATATTTTTCAAAAGATGAAACACAAGCAGGCAGTAAGTCTATGGGACAATCAACATCCTAAGCCATCAGGAAGATCTGTGAAAGTAAGGGGCAGGTATGCAGAGGGTGGGACGGGTTTGTGGAGGGCCAATTCTTCACAGCGGGACTACTGGTTAGCCCTGTCAACTTGCCACAACCTAGAATCATCTGAGAAGAGAGTCTCTATGGAGGGATTTCCTAGGTCAGGGTGGTCTGTGTGTATGTTTGTGAGGAATTGTTTTGGTTGTTAATTGACGTAGGAACACCCAGCTCACTTGTGGGTGGCACCATTCCCTAGGCTAGGGGTCCTGAGCTATGTTAGGCAGGAGAAAGCTACGTGAAAACTAGCTAGCAAGGAACAGGATAGGCGCACTTGTTCTTGGCTGTGCGCATGATGTGACTAGGCTTCTCGAGCTGTTGCCCCCATGACTTCCCACCTGGTAGCTGTTGACCCGGGAACGGCAACCCACAGGGACCCTTTCCTTCCCTATGCTGTTTGTTTCTGGTTAAGGCGTTCCACCACATTCACATTAAGGACGCTGGAACAATGGGACAAATAAGGGACTGGAACTCTAAAACTCCCTTCAGGGAAGGACACTCTTTCAACAATCCAGCTCCCCCCACACTCACTATGCCTCACCTCAAAAGGTTCCTTAAGGCTAAGATATTGGAATGGAGGCGACCTCACAGAGAGACCCTGCATATCCTATTAGGGGGATGTCCTGGAGGCGGGGTGTAGAATATTGCACTATCAGAAAGACCTCATACAAGGCCTAGTCAAGAGATATACTAAGTTCTCACTGCCTCCAGCTTCCCTGAGGGCAAGTGTATACTCCCATTATGAACTCCACGGTTCTGTAAAGCATGCTGACACACATGTGTGAGGAATGAAGACGGCTATGGATCTTTGTGGGGCTCCCCAGAAAGAAGTGTGTTTATTACCGCGCCTTCTGCCTGGCTGCTGTGTGCAATATAAGGTTAAGTGCAACAAAGTGCAATGAAGACAAGTTCCAGGGAGCCTTGCAATCCTGTGGGTCTTTGAGCAGAAACCGTTGGAGGAATTCTGACTAGCCTGAGCCACCACGTTGTGAAGAAGCCAAGTGAGAAGCTGGGTTTTGAGGAGTGTGTGAAGCAGAGGCATGGAGGTGGATGAGTACACCCTTCTCACTTGATTGAGATTTCAGGAGAGCTGACCGCTGGCCAGCCACCATTGAGGACTGGCATGGTGCCTGGTCATCTCAGCAGCCTGGTTCAACACCATCCTTCCGATCGCATCTTATAAGGCAGACCATTCATTCCTGTCTGCTGGCCTCTGGCTTTAGCACAATCAGCCTCGTCCTGGGACCTCCTCACGTCAGAGCAAGCTGGGAAAGTGGAGTCTTTGTCCTTGTGGATCTTTCTGTCTAGAACGCTCTCACCTGTCTAGAATGCTCTCACCTGTCTAGAACGCTCTCACCTGTCTAGAACACTCTCACCCATCTAGAACACTCTCACCTGTCTAGAATGCTCTCACCTGTCTAGAACACTCTCACCCGTCTAGAACGCTTTCACCTGTCTAGAACGCTCTCACCCGTCTAGAACGCTCTCACCCGTCTAGAACGCTCTCACTTGTCTAGAACACTCTCACTTGTCTAGAACGCTCTCACCCGTCTAGAACGCTCTCACCCGTCTAGAACGCTCTCACCCGTCTAGAATGCTCTCACCTGTCTAGAATGCTCTCACCTGTCTAGAATGCTCTCACCCGTCTAGAATGCTCTCACCCGTCTAGAACGCTCTCACCCATCTAGAACGCTCTCACCCGTCTAGAATGCTCTCACCCGTCTAGAACGCTCTCACCCGTCTAGAACGCTCTCACCCGTCTAGAATGCTCTCACCTGTCTAGAATGCTCTCACCCATCTAGAACGCTCTCACCCATCTAGAACGCTCTCACCCGTCTAGAATGCTCTCACCTGTCTAGAACGCTCTCACCCATCTAGAACGCTCTCACCCGTCTAGAACGCTCTCACCTGTCTAGAATGCTCTCACCTGTCTAGAACGCTCTCACCCGTCTAGAATGCTCTCACCTCTGCTCCTCCCTTGCTGACTCCTTCCTGCACTTTATTTTCTCAGGATATTTTTCTCCATCGCCCAGGAGGCCCAAGTCTCCACTGCTGTGGCTCTTATATCAGTCAGTTCGTCCTTGTAAGCATCGAAGCAGTTGGCACAAGTGAGTGTTTTCTCCCCTGATGCAGCACGAGGGCCGTGATCTAGACAATGGGTTGTCACTGTTTTTATTATAAGTTAAAAAAATTACTTATTTTATGTATGTGAGTACACTGTTGCTGTCTTCAGACACATCAGAAGAGGGCATCAGATCCCATTACAGATGGTTGTGAGCTACCATGTGGGTGCTGGGAATTGAACTCAGGACCTCTGGAAGAGCAGTCAGTGCTGTTAACTGCCAAGCCATCTCTCCAACCCGTAACTTTGTTTTTAAAATGAGTGATTATCATTTACTTACAAACTGTGAGGCAGTCTCTTATTAAATTTTAGTTGTATCTCTAAGTGCGTGTGTGCATGCATTTGTGTGTGTGTGTGTGTGTGTGTGTGTGTGTGTGTGTGTGTGTAGTGTGCACTTGAGGACAGAAAAGGGAATTTTGTCACTTGGAGTGAGAGTCACAGACAGTTGCAAGTTGCCTGATATGGATGCCAAGAACTGAACTTGGGTCCTCTAAAAAAAACAGTGTGTATTCTTAAGGCCAGGTCTTTTTATGTAACCCAGGCTGGCTCTGAATTCAAGATCCTCCTGCCTCAACCTTCCTGACACCAGGATGATGACGTACCCAGCCATGCCTGGTTGCCCGTGTCTGCCTTTTTTGGAGAGATAAAGATTTTGACACACAGTAGGGACTCAATAAATGCAGGCATAACATACAGTGGCATATGTGTGTGGAAAATTTTATGAAATCTATGATTTTGTACACTGTCGAAAACTTTTTGATCAGAAAACAGACAAATGCAGGCATCAATGAACAGTGAAGGCAAAATGTTAGGGCCACATCATGTTCAGAACCACAGCGCAAACTCCCCTTGCACTGAGGCACAGGTACAAAAGGTAAGCATGCCTTTGCCCACCCCCAACCCCCTGTCTTTCTTAAAGACAGGGTCTCAATGTATCCCAGGCTATCCTTGAACTCAATACATAGCCAAGGATAACCATGGACTTCTGATTCTCCTGCTTCCATCGCCCAACTCTTGCGTGAGTGCGCATGAGTGTGCATGCGCACACATGTGCCATCTACTTAGTCTTTGAGACAGGTTCTCACTTAGACTGGAGCTTGCCTATTGGGCTGTGCTGGCTCACCGTAGAGACCTAGCTATCCAATGGCCATTCCCTTGGTAAGGTTCGAAGTTTGTGCCATCATGCCTGGCCTTTTAACTGATTTCTAGGCATCCATCTCCGGTCCTCATGTTCATCCAGCGGGCACTTTACAGCGAGCACTTTACAGCGAGCACTTTACAGCGAGCACTTTACAGCGAGCACTTTACAGCGAGCACTTTACAGCGAGCACTTTACAGCGAGCACTTTACAGCGAGCACTTTACAGCGAGCACTTTACTGGCTGAGACGTTCTCTTAGCTTTACCATCCCTTTTTCCCTCCTTGCTATTTTCCTTATTGAGACACAGACTTCCTCTATACCCCAGGCTCTACAATTCACCACGTGGTTCAGGCTGGCCTTAAACCCATGGCGTTTCCCGCCTTAACCTTCTGAGGTGTGTGACTATGGGAACATGCCTCCATTTCCCACTCAGAAGAAGGCCACTTTAAAAGCATGATTATTTTTAACATAAAGGCTCTCTCATATATGTGGCGTGCATGCCATGCTTGGGAGAGCAGGCGTGCCACCAAGAAAAGCTGGTTTCCTTTTAACAGAAGTCAGTGGGAGTGGTTATTGTGACATGACCTGTAACCCAGGAAGGAGTATATGTAGCCACATGGGGTCTCAACCTGGGTCAGAATTTGAGAATAAGGACTTGTAGCTTGGAATTTTGGGGGAATTTCACCCAAGATCCTGGAACCATCTTCTTGCGCTTTTGCTACCATCCCACAAATGAGTCATCAGTTAACAAGCCTTGGCTTAAACTTTGCAGGCCACCCCCAATCCTGTCATCCTAAGTATTAAGTACCCCTCCCCTCTCACCCCTCCCCCTGCCCCTCTCACCCCTCCCCCTTCC
>NW_022196897.1:156130266-156136123 GCF_008632895.1 Mastomys coucha | reverse complement strand
CCCCATCCCCCATTGATGCTATTGGTCTCTGTGTGGTCCCCCAAGGACATTGGACTGAAAGCACAACCAGAAGAAAGCCATTTGTAGCCAGTTATTATGTCCAAGATACAAATAAGCTCTCATTAGGGAAATAAGAAGCCAGGCAATTTAAACACTTAAAATATTTGGCACACAAATGATAGGCTAAACAGAAGGCCCAAAAGGCAGGAATGGCCTCAGAATAGCATCTAAGGTCAAAATTAGATCATGCCCTTTAAAACCCTGCCAAACATATTCTCTTCATAATTTATCATCCCCCTCGGACATGGCATACAAGATGATTTCTAAATTGATATCATATACGAGTCAATACCAAATCAGTGAAGGAAATTTGCACATGCTGGGAATTACAGAAGATAGAACCCAAATCGTCGCATCATTATCTAATCTTACTCACAAACATGGCCACCAAGAATGGCCCCACCAACCAAATGTCACTCTCTCTCTCTCACTCTCTCTCTCTCTCTCTCTCTCTCTCTGTGTGTGTGTGTGTGTGTGTGTGTGTGTGTGTGTGTGATTTTCCTGTTTTTTCCCAAGAGCAAGACATCCATATTTTCAGCTTGGCTGCATTTTGTTGTGTAAAGCAGTTAAAAAAAAAATTAAAAAGACTCATCAGAAATGCGACGGGATAGGAAAGCAGAGAACTAGAAAAAGCTGGAGGCGAAGACTTCTGAGGATACCAGCATTTTTTTTCTTAACGTCCTTTATCCACTGGGACAGAGGAAGTGCAGGCGAGGGCTGTCTTATCTCCTGAAGGCTCCATATCGTAACTCTAAGAGAGAGATTTAAGCAGGTGGGCTGAGGTTTACAAATACAGAAGGAGAGGTGAATTTATTCCCTCCTAGTCAAATACTGACCACTTATGACAGCTAAAACTGCATATTAAGTTGGCATGAGAGTTTGGAAGTTGATAGCAGGCTTCTTTCCATTTTTAGTATGCCCAGTCCACAAACATATTTAGTAGGTTCACACAAGTTTCATGTTCTCTCTCTCTTTCTGTGTGTCTCTGTCTCTCTTTCTCTCATCCTTTCTGAGGCTCTCATGTAGCCCATGTTGGCCTAAACATAGCTGAGTATGATCTTGAACTCATGATCCTCCTGCCTCTACCTCCCGAGTTACTGGGACGGCAGGATTGTATCTGAGTTTTCTCATTTTTAAATTTTATTTTGAAATGAGATAGCTGCTAGGATTAACTAACAGAGAAACTCTACCCTCAAATTTCCTTCCTTCCTTCCTTCCTTCCTTCCTTTCTTCCTTCCTTCCTTTTCTTCTTTCTTTCTCTCTTTTTTTCTAGAAGAATCTGAGGCATTGACATAATTCGACTATTCCTTCCCATGTGGAGACTGGACAGGCAGCTTCCTCAGAGGGCCCCAGCTCCATGTTCCTGCACCCTCAGCCCAAGCTGGCGGTGACCTTCCTCTCATCCCCCGTCCTCCACGCACCTTCACTGGTCTTGAGAGTCTCAAAAAACTCCCCTCGGTTTAGACGCTAGAAAGGTAGGGCTCTGAAACAGAAACTTCGTGCCCAGTGTCACCCAGCATGTCTGCAGGGCGCTGGCTTTTGGATCCCACACTTCCTTCCGCATCGCACCACTTCCACTTACAGAATGCCACAAGATGTCTCCCGCCTCAGACATCCCCAGACTTCTAGAAATGCGCCGACCAGGTTAAAAAAAGTTTTAAGAAACTCACAAAGGGTTTCCAACATTTAATTTTGCCAAGGAGGATTTTTTTTTTTTAAAAGAACTCTGCGTTACCATATTTCCATTAAAGAACAAGGTAGCACGAGACACATGCATCTGTGTCCTGATCCAAACTCATTTGGCTCTAAAGTTTCTGTCTGTGAAAGCCTCATCTCCTTCCAGGCGCTGGCTCGCTGCCGCGCTGCCTCGCCATGCCGCCCTGCTCAATTCCATCTGGCCGTTCTTTTACACAGGTCATTGCTGGCCTCAGGGACTCCTTACCTAACTGTTCACCTTCCCCAGACAGCTTTAAGCCTTGGTTCCTAAATTCACTCAGCGGACATGAGAGCACTGCCCCTCTCCAGGCAGGCTCTTTCCTAAGCGCTGCCCCCTCCGCGCCCCTTCGCTTGCTTCTCTTGTGGTCCTTAACAATGCCAGGCACGGTCAGTCCATAGTTATTGTTTATTCACTGTCTCTCCCCACTGCAGCAGGAGCTGCAGAAGCATGAGGGTTCTGTTTTCTTCCAGGCCAAGTGTAGTGCTTGTCACATGGATGAAGCTCCAAAAAGTTCATCAGATTGAATAAACTGGATATAGTGAGTCTATTTCCCCAGTCAGAAAATGGTCACCATCACTTTTATTTCTGCTTGTTTTGCTCACGAGAAATGAAAATACTATCCACGCGTGTTCATTTTCTGGCCAGCATCATAAGAGTAAAAATCCCCACGGGGCCTGACATCCTGCTGGCAGAAAGGGTCGGGTCAGTGACAGTCACATGTGTGACAATCTTAGGACCTCACGACTCAACCTCTCTTAAATAATCTTGCTCCCAGCTATCAAGAGGATCAAGCCCCAGAAAGACCGTGACTGTTGGTTAGCACTAGAAGGATGGCCCAGCAGGTACAGGAGGATTTACAGAGGACTGGTTCTAGCAGCTACATTAGACAGCTCGCAATTGCCTGCAACTCCAGCTTTAGGGGCTCTCACGCCCTCTTCTGGACTCTGCAAGAACTGCACGCACACACACACACACACACACACACACACACACACACACACACACACACTGACCACTGGACAGCCATCTTCGGGGCCTTTCTTCAGGCTGCACAATAACCTTTTGTCCCAGACCAGAAAGAAAACCTCATAAACAGAGAGAGGGAAGAAGGACCAGAGGGAAGAAAAAGGGAAGAATTAACCTACTATGTAACTGTGTGTGTACATGGGTAAGTGTGGGCATATAGGGGCATGGCATATGTGGCGGCCAGGGGACAGCTTTCAGGGGTCAGTCTTAACTTGCCACACCGAATATTATAATTTTGATTATGATTATTAGTAGAATAATGTCACATTAGCCGGGCTGGCTAGCTTCTAGACATGTCTTCCATCTTCCCAGGGGATGCTGGGATCACAGGTTTGTGTGCTACTGAAACCTGGGGACTCGACTAAGGTTGGCAGAGGGTTGTGGCAGGTAGGGTTTCACCCACCAGGTCGTGTCCCCAGCCCCTGTGGTGTAACTGCACTGTCAGTGTCGCCCAGTGTCGTGGTTCATCAAACAGAGTCCACAGTGAAGATGATCTGGTCTGATCAGGAAGAAGGAAGTGCTTGGAGAATTGGCAACATTTTAAATCAATTAGAATTCCAAAGAGCCAGGCATGGTACAAGATGGCTGAGGGTATCAGCTAAAGAGCACAGACAGGCCTGGAGCCTGGCTGTCTACACTTGAAGATGTCTGCCTTGGTTATGCTGTGTCTCAGGTCCTCCCTCTGCAAAGCTGACACCCTCAGCACCTCATGGAATTGTGGCCAAGAGTAATTGAGGTAACCACTGCCAACTCCTCTGTAGCAGGAGTTGAGTATCCGTGTCTGTCACTAGTGGTATTTGAAAAGACACTTGGCTCTATCCTTTCAAGACCATGAAATACCAAAGCCATTGGCCAAAGGGAGCAGAAGGCAAAGCATGCTTGTCTACCCCACACTGAGGACAACAGTAGCCACGTGTGACTGTAAGGGTCTCTTCTGCCTCGCCACACCCTTGCCATCGTGTCTCCCATTTAGATTCTATGACAGACTTAGGAAGGAGCTTTCTATGGTGTCTTCAGGGAGAAGAAGATGAACTGGTGGTGGCCAACCATTATCAACAAAGGTAAGAGGTGGCCCTGGCATTAGGTTACAGTCAGCCAGACTTTCACAATGACATATCTATCATCTTATGGGAAATCAGCCTGTGTGCTTACACACACAAAAGATGAACCTTATTTCCTTAAAAAAGTAGATAAGGCAGCAGGAATGCAGATGGCACCCGAGAGCGTGGCTCCCATGTATAAGGTCCTCCACTGTGCCCTGACACCTCATCATCAGTGGCAACACTATAATGAACCAAGCATGCTGGTACATGGCTATCGGGCCAGCTACTCAAGAGGCTCAGGCAGGAAGATGACTTGAGCTCAGGGATTTGAAACCCATCTGGGTAACACAGGGAGATCCCACATCAACACAAAATCAAAAACAACCAGTCAACCAAGCAAACAAAACTTGTGAATGGTCCTCATTCTCTAATCTTCATGACAAGAGATAGATAGATATAGATGATAGATAGGTAGAAAGATATATATATATATAGACAGGCAGACGAAACCATCAGATTTATAGAAACATTCTTAAACCATGGCTGTTGTTGGGACTGGACAACTTAATTTCTAGTCCTGATGAGGGAATTTAAAGAGCTTTGCCCCCACAGTGGACAATAAAGCTGCACCCTTGGCGATCCCAGATAGCTCCTCCAGAGGTGGACAAACCATCCTTCTCACAAGGTGAGGTGGAATATGGGCACCAGACTGCTTTAATGTGGACACTTGGCAGCCCCCCCCAGACCCCAATATCAAGAGCTTGAACTCATTTGTGGATAGGGAACTAAATGGCTAATGATCTTGGCCTTGAACCTGGAGAATCTGTATCATTGGGGACAGTGAATGAACAGGGAACCAAGAGGGGACAGACTCTATTCTCTGAAGAAGGGAGGGTTCTAATCTCTGAAAGGATATTAGAATAGACTGCGAAGGAAGTAGGCTTATAGGAGGTCTCTGAGGCTTGGGAGTTGAGGGGATATTTTTAAAAGAGAGACCAATACATGGAAGGGGTTGCGTAGGTGACAGAGCCAATAAGAACATGAGCTGGAAGTCTGAGCTCGGCATGTTGGTGGCAGCTGGGAGTTCAGCCCGCACACCAGTGGCCAGTGCATAATCCCTTGGAGATGAGAAAACACCTCTTCCTTTTGTCAGACTCCAGCATCTATCTGCTCATCTCTCAGCAGAGTGGCTACATCCATTTCTTTTGCTGTGACAAAAAGCTACTTAGAGAAAAAAGCGAGTTATTTTAACTTACGGTTTCAGATTACAACCCATCCTTGTGGGAAAGTCAAGGCAGAAACTTTGTGCAGATAGATATGTCATATCCATTGCCAAGTACAGAAAGAAATGAATGCATATAAGCTCCTCTGCTTTCTTGCTTGAACTTCACAAAATTCCCCAACTTGTATATAGTTCAGGAGCCCCTGCCTAGGGAATGGTGCCACCCGTAGTAGGCTGGGCTTTAATATCGTTACTGGATGAATACAATTCCCTACAGACCATACCCAATGTAGGTAACCTTCACTGAGACACTTTTTCCAAGTGGTTCTATGTTGTGTCAAATTGACAAAGGTAGCCATCACGCTTGGTGACTTATTCTAAGTAGAAGTTCTTGACTGTAAAACTCTAGCCCTGACAAGCCCCCAAATAATAGTAAAATTGGCTCCTGGTGGAGTGGCAGTTTAGATACCTTGGCATGGGTATTGTATGAACATAGAATGATTCAGTTAGCAATCCCAGTTACAAACATATGCATCACACCAAATGCCTAGGTTAAAAGCCAACTGGCCACTTAACAGAATGTTTTAGAAACAGAAAACATGCCAATTGTTTTGGGCTAACGAGGATTCTTCATGAAAAAGTTCCTTTCATTCCTGGGCATGCCCCACGATCCAGAGAAATGCATAAATATCAAGGACAAAGAATTTCTTGACTGGTGAAAAATCATGCATCTTTAGTAACAGACAGACCAATTATCCCATTTTAAAGTTTCTTTTTTTTCTTTCTTTT
>NW_022196897.1:156123162-156130256 GCF_008632895.1 Mastomys coucha | reverse complement strand
CCTGGCACATGGGACCAGCATCCTGGAGGGTGGCCATTAGCACCTCTACACTTTACAAGAGGCTTCTCTTTCCTAAAACACAACCTGTTCCAGGACCAGGCAGGTTGACAGAGGACTTGGCTATAGTTACAGGAGCAAAGTAATTAGAAGCAATCATGCCTTTGCCCAAATCGCTGCTTGGATGAAAGAGGGTCATAAAACTCCCGCTGGAAGTTCTGTTGGAGTTGGCCGTGCATCCTGTCAGCGTGGGCACAGGTTCTGCCAACATGATGCCCTATGCCAAGGCCTGTGCCAAGGCCTGTGCTCCAGGAGCCAGTATGGTTCGCCTATTTGGGGTTTTCCCTCTGGAATCTCCAATAACATGCTATTTTTAAGACTTTGAAGCAAAACATCAACAAATCCGTGGCCTCCCCTGTGAACTATAGATATGGCAAGATAATTCCCAGATTCTGGGAAGAAGAGGCGTGTACCCAGTTTAACCTAGGCTCTGTTTTTTCTCTCCTTTCCATCCTTTAGGCAGGGGATGACAGCTTTAGAGAAGATCTTAGGGAAGATGGGAAGGAAAAAAAAAACCAGCATACTTCCTAGCTTTGCTCTTAAAAATCAAGAAGGAAGGAAACTTAGAACATGCTAAGATGGAGGAACACTATCTGGTTGGCTATTAGTTCTCCAGGGAGCTGGCTAGTCCTAAGGCATGATGGGAAAGGCAGAAGATATGCCATCTTTAGGCATTTTCACAGCAGGAATCTTCTGGTGGTTGGACCCCCCCAGCCTCCACCACATGTACTACTCTTTTGGTTGGGACTCAAACCCTGACTTTCATTAAGGTTGTTGTCAGTTACCATTATCACTGTTGGGCACAGTGATCTTCTCCCCCCTGCCTTTTAAAATCAAATGGTTCCCGATGTAGTTCTCTTTCTCTGTTTTGTTTCTCTCATTAGGGCCAAGAACACCAAACATACTTCATGTGCTATGTTATATTAAAATTACCATTAGTATTTGATATGGTCTGGATAAGTAGCCTCCAAAGGCCCATGCGGTGATGGCCTTGAATCTCTGGTATGGGGAGCTTGTGGAGCTTTCAAGAGGTTTGGCCTAGTTGAAGGAAATTAGGTCATCAAAGGCATGCCTCCTGTAGTAGATTGATGAGAATGTCCTCCATAGGCTCAGACATCTGTACACCCGGTCACTAGTTGGTGGCGCTGTTTGTGGAGGCTTAGAGGGTGTGGACTTGCTGGAGGAAGTGCATCATGGTGAGCTTTGATTAAGTACCTCATAGAACTTGTGAGTTGTGTTTCTGGTTGAAGATGCGGGCTCTCAAATGCCTGCTTCTGCCTCCTGTCTGTTGCTTGTTGCCTTGCTTCTCTGCCACGATAGACTCTCATCTCTTTGGAACAACAAGCAGAGATAACTTTTTCTTCTACAAGTTGCTTTGGTGACCGTATTTGATCACAGCAACAGAAAAGTAGCTTTTTTTTTTCTTTTTTTTCCTTTTTTTCAGAACTGAGAACCACCTAGAAACAGTAACTAACATACCCCCATGGGAATATTTAAGCCCCAAGCCCCTTCTTTACTGCCTGGCTTTCTGGACACCACTAGGTGAGTGTCTTTGTTCTACAGGTTAGCTCCACTATCATGTCCTGCCTCACCACGGTCCAGGGCCAAGGGACCATGGGCTGAAGCCAGCGGAACCATGGGTCAAAATAGACCTCTAGTTCTTACAAGTTGCTTATCCCGAGTGGTTTGTTACGACAGGGCAAAGTGGCCCAGCATAGGCTCTGCCAACCTCTGATAAAGGAAACAATTCCATCTGTTAATTCACCATTGTGTACCCAGAGCTTAGTGTATAGCGGGTACTCAGCGAAAACTTGTTGGCTCAAAGGGTAAGTATTCTGTGGCTCCTGCTACAATTAAAGATGGAGAACAGGAGATGCTTTCATTGGCATGAGTTTCACGTCCCAGGCAGTGTAGTCAGGGATCCATTTGATTTATTTCTGTGGGTCTGAGCTGTAACCCTGGGCAACAGGGAATGGTTCATAGTGTTCAGTGGTTCTTCAAGGCTGGAACACTGATCGTGCCCAAGATTGAATTGGAAAGGAATCTCTGTCCCTAAAGGGTCATAGGAAGCAGGACAATCACTATCCCCACGACACATTTTTGGCGTTGAGCGAAACGCCAGACTTTGTTGGAGTGTGGAATGATACTTTCGATCCCAGTGCACCAGGTGTTTCTGCTAAAACATAAGATTCTGGCACTGGCCCATGTTAGTCTTGGTTCCCCAGAAGTGGCCTCGGAGGCAAAGATAAGAATTTAATAAACAATCAGTGTGGGAAATGCTCCTAGACAATCATGTTGGAAGATGAGGGTGTGATGGGTCTATCCAGTAATGCGCCAGCCAGCTGCCCCTGAGGGCAACTAGGTACCTGTAGGAGCTGACACCTTGGGATTATGAAACAATAGGAATTATAAATCAGCTCACTACCTACGATTAATCAAGGGCTCCTCCTGGAGTGTTTGTACCTGCTGTCTCACCCGGTTATCCCAAGGCCACGGCAATGCCTGGAAGTGAAGGGAGACAGGTAAGGTGAGGATGAAGATGCTTGTCCGGTTGGGGTGGGTAGGCTGAACATTTGTTGACATTCCTACACTATGTAACACAACTATAACTCCCAAAGGGTAAACAAAATAGAACTACTCATAATAAATTAATTCACGTGTTAACATTCAAGTACTTTAAAGCAATCACTTGCTCACCCCTGTCCATAGAAACCTAGAGTCCAGACGTCATGAAGGTAGACTGGGACTTCCCAATGTGATTTTCTGATATGCTCCACATACCTTAGGACTGGGGCTTGTGTGTCTTGGAGACTTGAGAGCTACACACAGTAGGCCTTTACAGTGTGATTTCCTGGTATGTGGTTCTTGTCTTGTAAAATTCAGATTCATATGTGGAGCAGTCTGAGAGGATAAGGGGGTGGTGTGCCTCACCCCCAGGAATGCCCCAAGGATGCCAGGCTGTCTTCCTAGCGAGGAATCACCTTGCATGTGCCAGCATGCTTGGAATCTCTAGCTCTCACCACTGAGCACCCGTGCTACTTCTCAGTCCTTGGGATAAATGAAACCCCAGCACTCAGGAGGCAGAGGCAGGCAGATCTCAGTGAGTTCAAGGCCAGCCTGGTCTACAAAGTGAGTTCTAGGACAGCTAGGGCTGCACAAAGAAACCCCGTCTTGAAAAAAAATCAAAAACCAAAAAATTTCTGAGGCCGGCAAAGTTGTCCTCCTCTGACCTCCATATGCATATGTACGTGTGTGCATGTATGTGGATAAACATACACACACATATGCATGCTTGCATATGGATGCACCCACACTAGGTAGATGTTAAAAATGTAGTGCTACACAGCAAATAAAAGACCAATCCTTATGGCCGTAGGTAAGTGTAGCTCTTAGTCCTCATCAAAACACTTTCTCTTTGCAACAGACATTGACCGTTACAGGAAGCTACAGCTGATAGACACGCAGCAGACAATTGGCCAGGGGTGCAGAGCCTCGGTGAATAGATCCATCCATGATATGATTCCTGCACTAAGGCTTCATGATGCCAGCATCGAGAGACATGCTAACATGAAAGGGTGAATCTCACAGAGCTACAGGGAACTAAGAAATTCGGACAGTGGGAGAAATAGTCATGCTTGGGGGTGAGCTCTTAATTGTTATCCAGTCCCAAGTGGTTAGCTCTGAAACCATATATGTATGTGCAACAGTAATCAGGTGCAGCAGGTTGTATTTATATATTTATGCATGTATATGCATAATATATACATATATACAAAATGATTAAAAAGAAGCCATGAATTTGAGAGGAAGAAGGGAAAATGATATAATTACATTTTAAATAAAAAAAATTTGAAAGGAAATGAAAAATAGAACATTATAAAAATGCCATGCAGGGCAGAGGCAGGGACAGGGACAGAGGCATTTATGAATTCCAGGCCAGCCTGGAATACATAGTGAGACACTGTCGCAAAATAAGTAACAACAAAAAAGGAATCTCTGGAAAGAAGCTTCCACAGTGACTGAGACAGGACCTTCCGTCAGCTGAGATCAATGTAAACTCAAACAGAAACTCAAGGTGAAGTCAGGTGCTGGTGATGCACGCCTTTAATCCCAGCACTCTGGAGGCAGAGGCAGAGGCAGGCAGATCTCTGACTTCAAGGCCAGCCTGGTCTACAGAGTGAGTTCCAGGACAGCTAAGGCTACACAGAGAAACCTTTTCTTGAAAAACAAAACAACAATACAAAATGCACCTATAATTCTGTGCCTGAATCCACACTCACTCCACAAACGGAAATGTGGGGAAGACCAGGCCATAGTGGTGCATGCCTGTAGTTTTAGTACTTGTGCAGCCGAGGCAGCAGGATTGCTGCAAGTTTGAGGCGAGCCTGGTAAACACATCAGTTTCAGGCCAGACAGGGCTACATATCATCCTGGGGTGTGAGGGGAGAGAGGGAAGGAGGCGGCAATGGGAGGGAGGGAGAAAGGCAGGGAAGGAGGGAGACAGAGAAGGAAGGAGGGAGGGAGGGAGAGAGAGATAGTCTCAGCTTAATACCCACACTTGTAATTCTTCTCAGAAGAGCTGTCATTTGTCACCAGGACAATATCTACTTATTAGGTTGCAGGCCCGGGGAAGATGCTAAAAATATCATTTCTCCTAAAGAACAGCTTCCTGTGAAACTGTCATTCTTTCTTGACCCAGCATCTAAATTCAAAGATCCTGGGTAAATGCTAGAGGAGTGTGCTCATTGCTGTGGGTGTGGAGACGACGCTCACAGGCTTTGGGGTGTATTCTGTTTGCAAAGCCTTCACAGCCGATGCTAAGGAGAGAGCCTGCTAACACAGCCATCTGGGGAGGTCCTGGAGGAACTGGGGTGGGGGCTGTAGATCCTTGTGCAGAATTCCAGGCAATAGACTCTCCTACGCTTGAATGGTTCAAAAGCAGAGACTGAACTCCGCTCCCCGGGTTGGAAGAAGTTGGAAGCGGTCTTGTACAAAGTCACATTAGCTTCAGCACTGACCGCTGGGAGTGACTTACAAGACATTAAACAAAGATGTTAGCTGTGTGTGGCAATACACACACATGTGTAATCTCAGCACATGGGAGGTAGAAGCTAGAGAATGAGAGTCCTAGGCCATCCTTGGGTATGCATCGACTTTGCCAGCCTGGGCTAGAGGAAACTTTTTTTTTTTTTTTTTTTTTTAATGAACAAAATCAAAAGAATGACAAGAAAGAGCTTAGTCCCTAGTTAGCACGCTGGTTTCCAGGCTTGGCGCCTGACACCTTGTGTCCACCATTTACGGATTCTGGGCCTTGATTTAGGATATTTAGTTCCTGGACCTTCGTTTTTGCCTTCTGAGAAATGGGGACAACTTGAGATCTTTGGGTTTTGTGAAGATGAAATAAGAGTTTTCTAGGCCTTGCACAGGGCCTAGGTCACAGTAGGTTGTGCTAAGTGCTCTGATTATTAACATCCCAACTACAGACCGGCTTCCTTGACGAACGCTTCCGTGGGTTCTGTGAATGTCAGGAACAGCTACTGTTGCTCACTCCAACCCCTTGAGACACAGACCAAAACGGCCTGATGTAGTTTAATCATATTCACATTATACTAACTGCAGCTCCATCGTCCCAGCTCTCAGGAATGCCTGGAGTACCATGCTCCTCCTAGGAGTTGCTGAGCTAAAAGTGAAACTTCCCCAATTCTTTGGAACTTCACAGGAAGATTTCTCCAGTTGGGAAAGCTTAGCTGAGGCTAAGAGCAGAATTTCATTTTTGTAGAAGCATCTCTGCTCTCTCTCCTGGTGGTCTGTGTCATGATACTGTCATCTTGTTTTCCAGAATAGAGAGACTGTGAGTCTGGTCGCTTTAGGGGAGCCGCAAGAGACACAAATAACCCTGGCCCCGGAGCTCAAAGATCAGGGGTTTACAGGTTCTGACTAGGCATCGTCAGCACAGGGAGGAGAATGCTCTCGTTTGAGTATATAAAGAGTCTCATTTAGTCTGTATCATTCTCAAAATGACCTAGTCAGACTTTCATGGGGTTGTGTCCACTTGTGCGTTTGTGTATATATGTGCATGTCTATGCCGTGGCCCAAACGCGGAGGTCAGAGGATGACTGTGGGTGTTGGTCCCAGACCTTCACATTGTTTAGCCGGGGTTCCTCACTGACCTTTATGTTTCTGGGTATTGTCTCTTTTCTACCTCCCCTCCCACTGTAGGAGGGCCAGGATTACAGACAGGCAGCTCTGCCTGTTTCAGCCTCAGGATATTAATGCTTGTGTGGTAGGTGCTCTACCCAGTGCGCCACCTCTCCAGCCCATGTAGTTGTATTTTGAACACATACAGTTGGAGAATTTTGTCCCAGAAGCCATTTTTTTAATAATTACTTGCCCTGACTAGCTTAGAATGTAAAATGAGCTGGGAGTTATTTTAAGTTAAATATACAATTTGCCTTTAAGTTTGAGTTTTGTTCTAATACAACTTCTGACAATAATACAATTATATAATAATGTACTTGTATTATCATCATAAATAATTCTATATGTAATTATAACACTAAAAACAACATAAATTTTTTATGGGGCTCTTATATTCAGAGGAAGTCTTATGTAATAATGAGTATCAAATATGCTCGAGAGAGAGGCTGGATTCACCCTGCCTGGTGGAAAACAGGTGATATATTTGACAAAATGAATGAATTCAGAAGAATGGTATTTATTTAAAAATTTTTTTTTCACACAGAGAAAAATTACAAACTTAGGTGTTCTTGAGAGACAAACAATACTAACCAATGAAAATCCTTTGTTTTCTCTTCTACTGATTTTTATTTATCTTTATTATCCTTTTTTTCCTGTTTCTTTGGAAAGCACGTGACACCTTGCCAACAGATACAGGACAGGAAGGAGCTGAGCGGGCAGGGTGTGGACGCTGAGCGGGCAGGGTGTGGGAGCTGAGCGGGCAGGGTGTGGGCGCTGAGCGAGCAGGGTGTGGGAGCTGAGCGGGCAGGGTGTGGGCGCTGAGCGGGCAGGGTGTGGGA
>NW_022196897.1:156112858-156122679 GCF_008632895.1 Mastomys coucha | reverse complement strand
GCGCTGAGCGGGCAGGGTGTGGGCGCTGAGCGTGCAGGGTGTGGGCGCTGAGCGGGCAGGGTGTGGGCTCTGAGGGAGCAGGGTGTAGGCGCTCCTCCGTAGCCAACCCCAAGCCTTAGCACCCACAGCCCCTGGTAATTCACGGTCCTCATCCCTTTGTCCCACCAACCCCTGTGGGAACCTACTACAGGCTGGGCGTTCTCTCCTGACATGGACTCCCAGAAGGCGTTCTGTGTTCATCGTGCTTGGCATTTCTTCTCTAGCCACCTCGGTTGTGTGGGTTAAACTTCAGCTGGTAGTCAAGATTCCAGACCACTATTCAACAGTAATGGTTGTCTAATGACTGTGAGCTCTAAAACCAGTCTGAGGCCACTTGTCAAATCATTAGGTGTCTTGAGAAGGGCCATCCGAGTACGAGGCTCACTGGGGACTCCTCTGACACGGAGCCCATGTGACTTGTGTAGGCGGTGTGCGGTGGGATTTGTGGGATTATGACGACTGCAGGATTGAAGGACAGCTCTTTGAAGTTTCCTTGGTGGGACACCCTTGTCTTATTTTCTTTACTCTGTGGCCGTGCTTACTCATGGGATTATGAGTTAGTCTCAGTCCTAAAATAGTAAATGGACAGAATTGGTTGTATCATTCTTATTAAAGTAGTCTGAGGTGTGTTGCAAATGAATTGCATGGCATGTCCTTAATAATTCCTCCTGGTGGCCCTATATTGCATGAGGTCCTTCCCTGTGGCCTTCCCCCAGCTCGCCCCACCTAGTCTCCGGTAGCCTCTCTGTTTGCTCAGCGTGCTCTGACCATCCTTGCCTTCCCCTCACTGATTTCTCCCTCTCATTCCAAGCCTCCCTCACCACAGTATCTTCTCACAGACTTCTTCCACCTAGAATGTTCTCTCTCGGCTTCGCTGACAGTAACTTCATACACAAAACACATTTATTTAAGAAGCAACATTTGGTGGTTCTTAGCATGATCCTAGTCATTCAATTTCCAGTGAAGTTTAACATTAGAGTGTTCTCATTGCCTTCTGCAGACATCATTCATTCCCATCATCAGCCGTGAGGAACTTGCCATCCGGGTTGCGTTTCTCCAAATCTGCCTCTCTGGGCTATCTCGCAGAAGTGGGATTGCACAGAGTGAAGCCTTTTGTGTCTGGATTCTCTCACTCTGACTAATGTTTTTCGGAGAAGACTGGGTGTGCTCAGGGTGCTGTGGCTTGAGGCTGTGTAATGTTTTTCAAGTTCATCATTATTATAGCATGTGTCTGTACTTCATCTTTTATTAATTGCTCATTAGTGTTTTATTATGTGGATAAACCATATTTTATTTATCCATGTACTACTTGAAGGACATTTGGATGTTCTTAGTTTTTGACTACTATGAGTAATGTCACAAAAACATTTGTTCTCCAGTAGGGAAGCATTTCTTGCTCATTTTGCACAAAGGAATTCCCTTCTCTCCCAAGTATTTCCTCAAAATCTCTTTAATTTTCCTTAGAACAATTATCACATATAATTATTTTTTTCTTCTCTTAAAATTTTTTCTTTTTCTTATTAAACAAATCTGGGGCTGGAGAGACGGCTCAGCAGTTAAGAGCACACCCTGATCTTGCCAAGGGCTTGAGGTTGGTCCCCAGCACTCAGCTCTGAGAGGGCGAAGGGCTCACATCCTTCTTTAACTCTAGCTCCAGTTGATGTTCTTCTCTGCCTCCAAAGGCAACCGCACTCACACGCAGATCCACACAGTGATCTTCCCATCCCACCCACAGACATACAACCACTAACACCACATCTCTACAGAACCAATCTATCTCCCCATTTGTCTAGCCATCCAGGCACAGCTCTATAGGACGGAAGCAAGGTGGATCATGGGTCCATCCTCATGATGTATGCAGAAAATAACCAAATTGAATGAATCCACAAACACAGCTTCCAGGGAAAATTAAGGGAAGAATCCATACAACTAGTGAATCATACAGTCTCCACCCTGTGCTCCAGCCAGCGTTTGGGGAGCTCCTGTATAAAGCAATGTCTCTGTTACAGACCCTTAAAACCTAGGTCAGGAAGACAGGTGTAACCCTGGGGAAACGTGCCAGAAGAGTGTGAACACCACGTACAAAGCAAAAATCACAAAGACGAATCGTGTGTCATAAAATGGAACATCCATGATACCGGGCTCTTTACTTTGCCCTGGTCTCCCTCAAGTTAAGGACAACCCTCTAGAATTTCATTTCTCAATCTGAGTGATAGAATGGAAGTACGTTTGCAGGGTGGCCCTTTAGTCAACAAACAAACAAACAAACAAAACAAAAACAAAAAAAAACAAAAACAAAAAAACCCCCCAAAACCCAAAACCCAAAACCAAACAATAACAAAAAACACCAAAAAACCAAGAAAAACAAACCAAACAACCAAATAACCAAATAAAAAAATTAGGGGTTTGGTACTGTGGTGTTCTGAATGTGGTATCTGTAATGGGCCAGGCATATGGATTCAGAGTGTGTGTGTGTGTGTGTGTGTGTGTGTGTATGTGTGTGTGTGCATGTGCATGTGTATGTATGCATGTGTGTGTGTTTGTGTGAGAGAATGCATATGTGTGTGTATACATATGTGTACATTCACGAGTGTGTGTGTGTCTGAACGCTGAATCACATTTTCTTGGATTAAGAACTAGAATATCATACTGATTATAAGCGGAAGTGGTGACTTGTTCACGAATCCCACTCAGAATTTCTAAAGTTATGAAGAAAACGTCCCAAGAGAAAATAGTTGAACTCAGACAGATTCAGTAGAAGCCAGTGAGAAAACATGGTGCCTTCGATGTCCGAGGGAGCACCACAGAACTTTTAAAAGCCCGGGCTTTCTATTCTGTCGTTCTGTGTCATTATTATCATTCCTGTGTTTGTGTTTGTGTGCAGTATGTCTTGAGTATATGGGTGCTAACCTATGAAGGTACATGCGAAGCTCAGAGATGGATGTGGGATATCCTTTCTTGACTACTTTCCACCCTGTTTGTATATTTATTTAGAGATAGAGTGGGTCTCTTGCTGAGGCTAAAACTTGCTGTCTGTGCTAGTCTGGCTGGCTACCAAGGCCCTAGGATCTGTCTGGCTCTGCCCTGCCCACACTGGGGCGACAGGTGTGCATTGCCAAGCCTGGCTTTCACGTGTACCCCAGGACCCAGACTCTGGTCACTGTCCTTTGCTCTGCAAGTGGTTTTCCCACTGAGTCATCGAAAGCCACCTCTCCAGTCCTCAATGTCTGAGTTTTGATTTCCTTTAACTTTTATTTTGTCCTTACATTTCAAAGTTCTCAAGCATAGCTACTGACCTAATCACTTCCTTGCTGTACTGGCTGGTTTTATGTCAACTAGATACAAGCTAGAGTCACTGGAAAGGAGCAGCCTCAACTCATAAAAGGTCTTGAGTTCAATTCCCAGCAGCCACATGATGGCTCACAGCCATCTGTACAGCTACAGTGTACTCATACACATTAAAAACAAAACAAAACAAAAAAAGAACCCTCCCAAGCCACGTGCAGAGCAGTGATTAGTACCGACTATCAGTTTCTGCATCTAGAGTCACGTGGGGGTGGACTCTGGGCATGCGCAGACGCAATGATGAGTACTGACTGTCAGTTTCCATGTCTAGAGTCACGTGGGGGTGGGCTCTGGGCATGCACATGTAGGTTATTTTGATTATGTTCATTGAAGTGGGTAAGACCCACACAGTTTTCTGGCCGGAATCCCGCCTATATAAAACAGAAGAAAGAACTGAATGGCAGTGTCTACATCTCTGCTTCCTGACTGTGGAGCATGTGACCAGCGCTCCAGGCTCCCTGGACTTCTTCCCCATCATGGCGGGCTGCACCCTTGAGCAGCGAGCCACAATGAAGCCCTTCTCCTTTAAGTGGCTTTTGTCAGAATGTTTCATCCCAACAGGAGCAGGATCTAAGACAGTAGGTGTGGCTAGTTTTTGATACAAACGAAAATTCTTTTTTAAAGATGGTATCTCATTATGCCACCCTGGCTTCCCTGGAATTTCCCATGTAGACTATGCTGGCCTCGAACTCACAGAAGTCTGATTGTCTCTGCCTTCTGAGGGCTGGGATAAACAAATGTGCCACTCCCAGTTCAGATAAATATTTCTACAGTATTTACGCAGAAACACGTGATAAATACCTAAATTACGGACAGAGGACAGTTATACACCACGAGGGAGGATTGGGTGGCTGCACACAGAGCTTCATGCTTTCCTCAGTCTCTGTCGCCAAGCCCACTCACTCCTTTCTGGGAACTACAGGACACTTGCTACGTACAATGTGCAATGGCTGTTTCCATCAACATCAGAAAGTTTTATCCTCAAATTATCCTTCTTCCAGCCTTGAGGCTCACGACTAAAACCCCACCCCTGTCTTCCTGGTCAGGTACTAGTGAAGTGCATGAGTCTAAAGCGAAGCCTTGGTTGGCCAGGATCAGTTCGGCCTAAATGAGTTCTTAGGACCATTGTCCAGTTTCCCAGTGGGCCTGGGTGAAAGTAGGTTGTATATTTGCAAGTGTTGCAGAGTGCTGGGGTATTAAAGGGTTTTGGCTTTTGGAAACCTAGAGGGTTAGATGTGCCACACTGGGGAAATAAAGGGCCCTGAAGAAAGACAGATGGGCATTGGGCTGGCCGTAGGCCAATGCTGAACATGACACAATGCTCTCAACTTGCAGAACCATCCACCCCCCTCCATGAAAACCTACATTTTTAAAAAAAGATTTATTTATTTATTATGTTTACAGCTTTCTCCCTGTAGGTCAGAAGAGGGTACCAGATCTTATTACAGATGGTTGTGAGCCACCATGTGGTTGCTGGGAATTGAACTCAAGACCTCTGGAAGAGCAGACAGTGCTTTTAACCTCTGAGCCATCTCTTCAGCCCCAACTTACATGGTTTTAAAATATGAACTCAGATGGTAAGTGTACTGGATGGTTTTGTGTGTCAACTTGACACAGGTTGGAGTTATCACAGTGAAGGGAGCTTCAGTTGGGGAAGTGCCTCCATGAGATCCAGCTGTGGGGCATTTTCTCAACTAGTGATCAAGGGGGTAGAGCCCATTGTGGGTGGTGCCATCCCTGGGCTGGAAGTCTTGGGTTCTATAAGAGAGCAGGCTGAGCAAGCCAGGGGAAGCAAGCCAGTAAGGAACTTCCCTCCATGGCCTTTGCATCAGCTCCTGCTTCCTGACCGGCTTGAGTTCCAGTCCTGACTTTCTCTTGCGATCAACAGCAATGTAGAAGCAAGCTGAATAAACCCTTTCCTCCCCAACTTGCTTCTTGGTCATGATGTTTATGTAGGAATAGAAACCCTGACTAAGACAGTAAGAGAGCCAGTGAATGATACTTTAAGTGGGATAATTTTAAACATATAATAGTTCAGGGATAGAGAGACAGACCAGTGTCTAAGACTGCTTGCTGTTCTTGCAGAGGACTTGAATTTGGTCCCCAGCACCCCACACTGGGCAGCTCACAACTGTCTGGAACCCAGGCTCCAGATGATGCTGTCTTCTGGCCTCTCTGGGCACTTGCACACTTACATTTGAACATGTACATGTAAAGAGGCAGCTAACCCTTACAGGAACTGAATGCTCATCTTTCCTTGTGCTCACTGTGCCGTGCTGACACTCAGCACTTTGGATACTCGTTCCTCTCCTCACCCCTCCCAGTAGGCTTAGGGAGGAGTTACTGAAACAAACCAGGGAGACAGAGTCACAGGAGAGTGGGGAACACTGTAAAAGTCTCAGAAGTACCAACAGGGAGACTTTGAATTCAAACGTTTTTGGTCTGGATCTTTTTCTTCTTCTGTTCTGTGTGAGACATTGTTTCTCTGACTCCTTTAAATTTTTTTAGAGCTTATTTCTAATTAAAAAAGATGTATTTCAAATTATGTACATATGCATCTGTGTGAGTGTATGCTCACGAGTGTAGTGCTCATAGAGGCCAGTGTATCCCACTGACGCTGCAGTTACAGATGGTTGTGAGCCATCTGGTGCAGATGTTAGGAACCAAACTCAAGTCCTATGGAAGAGCAGCGGGTATTGTTGTCTCTCCATCACCTCTCTAACTTCTTTTGCTTTTGGTTGGAGAATAAGCCCTGAATTTAAAGGGACCGGGTCTGTCTGATCGGGAGCACTTCTGTGCCTAGGGAGCACTGACCTACCGACCTGGATTTAGCGGCATCGGTTAGTGGACCCTGGAGTTAGTGGACCCTTCACAGACTGTCCTAGATTAGGGCTTGACTGCGTGGACGTGGGGCGGAGAGCTTGGGAGACGGGCGTTAGAATTCTGCCAACCACTGACAGTCTTCAGAGTTTTGGAGTGATAATTGTGTTAATCTTACGGGTGACCCGGAGTGATGCCTCTATTGAAAGAGAACCAATTGATACTTGTAAACACTGGCACCCTGAAGGCGTCATGAAAATCCAATTTGTGAAACACAAAAAAATCCGCCCCAAACCTTCTTTTCCTTCAACCCCCTCTGTTGTGAAGTCTTTAGGCTCTGCGACTGTGTCACTTTCTCAAACATACTGTTGTCAGCTCACTGTGTAGTTAGCTCAGGCTGGGCCCGACCTTGAGGTCCTCCTAGCTCAGCCTTGGCAATGCTGAGCTAGAGATGCCTGTCTCCATGCCATGCCCACCTTGGCTGGGCTTGTGGAAGCTTGCAGTTTGCTTGGCTTTCATAAGAAATGATGCACTCCACATTTCAATAAGTGACTCTGGGTTAAAAATGTGATTTATCTATATGACAATACCAGTCCACCTGCCACCACTGACGGCGGAATTCTTACAAGGTTGCATCCTTAGACAAGAGCTACAGGCAGTCACAGGCTGCAGAGAGAGGGAGAGACAGCCCTTCCAGGGGTGAGCCCTGCCATAGGTTAGCCAATCCCATGTTGTCAGCCCTGAACACACACACACTCACACACCACACCACTAAATGGTCTTGGTAGCAGATGTAGTATGTGTGTGTTTGTGTGTATCATACATAAACACTTTTATACACATGTATATATTATATATGTAGCAATAGTCAGAAGAGGTCATAAATTTGGGAGGGAGTTGGGGCCATGGGAAGAGCTGAAGGGGAATTGGAATCATGTAAACAGTACTTATGAATGAAATTCCTAAAAAAGATTATATAAAAAAATCACACAAAAAATTAAAAAATTACAATTGACAAGAAAAAAAATCTTTTCACTCAATAAAGACAAAATGGTGAATTAATGAGCAGTTTGCTTTTATTTCCAAAATTTGAGTATTGGCAGATTAGAAGTTGACAAAATTATTCTTGTCCAAATCAAATGTAAATCGCCTGTTCTTTGCTTCTCTCTTGTGGGTTGTAATTGAAATGTTACAATTTCATTTTAGACTGACAAATGAAAACAAAATCAAAATATTCAGAGGCCAAAAAATTATGGCTGGAGCTTCTGAATGAATCATTCCACACCAGCTGGGATTCTTGGAGCCTGGCTTCTCAAAACTGAACTATTCAAGGCCAGAGAGATGAGCTCAGCGGGTAGAGAGGCTTGCTGTCAAACCTGGTGACTTGAGTTCAGTCCCTGGGGCCCATGCTGGAAGGAGAGAACTGACTCTTAACAGGTTGTCCACATGTATGCCATGACGCAAATACACATGTGCGTGTGTGTAAGTGCCAGACAGTTCTGGGTGTGCAACAACAGAACAGAGTAATAGCAACATTTTTGACTTGGCAGTGACTATTTGAGTGGGCCTTGGACAGGCATAATGCAACATGGTGTTTATATGTAGCATGCAATGCCATGGCCACACAGCTAGGTGGAGAGAGTCTCCGATATGGCATTTATTTGAGGCTCGCCTGGGATTGTTGGCCAAATGTATATTTCTTACAAAACCACCGAGACAGACAACTGTCAAGGATAGTACCATTCTAAGGTCAGTTCAAATCTGAGTTCTGGTTGTGCCTCCAAACTCTGTTCTTTCCTCAAATCAACACATACATTGTCATAGAAACATGGGAAAGAACTCCACTGACAAGCTGGAACACCACACTACATCCAAGGGAAGTCATTTGTGACGGCCTGGATAAGGATCCCTGAGACACCCACTTCCTAACCCGCAGCCTGTGAATGGCAGAGGGACTTTACTCGAGCTGTTGTGGATTACGAGAAAGCAAGATGAGTCGTGTTCTCTAAAGTGGCCCAATGTCATCCCAAGAGCCCTATGCCATAGGAAGGCAGGAGGCTCTTTGTCATTAGTAGATGACAGAAGAGCTTGACAGAATTCAAGGAAGAGTTGGTAAGTCAAGAAACTCAGGCTGCCGGGCGGTGGTGGCGCACGCCTTTAATCCCAGCACTTGGGAGGCAGAGGCAGGTGGATTTCTGAGTTCAAGGCCAGCCTGGTCTACAGAGTGAGTTCCAGGACAGCCATGGCTATACAGAGAAACCCTGTCTCAAAAAAACAAAAAACAAAAAACAAACAAAACAAACAAACAAACAAAAAAACAAAACAAAAAAAAAAGAAAAAGAAAAGAAACATATGTGTGTGTGTGTGTGTCTGTGTATGTGTACATGTGCAGGTATCTCTGAGGCCAGCAGAGGGCAGCAGAGTCCTTAGATCAGCAAGTGGTTGAGTGGTGCCTGCTGGAGGTGCTAGGAACTGAACTCAGGTCCTCTGGAAGAGCAGTGAGGGCTCTTAACCACAGAACTAACCATCTCTTCAGCCCTGTATTTGATTCCTTAGCAAAGATTATTATTTTATTTATTTATTTTTCCAAGATAGGGTTTCTCTGTATAGCCCTGGTTGTCCTGGAACTCACTCTGTAGTCCAGGCTGGCCTCGAACTCAGAAATTCGCCTGCCTCTGCCTCCCAAGTGCTGGGACTAAAGGCATGTGCCACCACCGCCCGGCGCAGAGATTATTTTTTTAGGTATCCCCCTTTCAGGCCTTCGGGAGCCACACAATATGAAATTGGCTCATTCATATATCTTATAAGAAGAACTCACACCTAGAAGGTCTCAGTAGGGCCTGGGCATTGCTTATTGCTTGTTGTATGCAGGTATTAACTAACGTAACCCCCGCAAGAACTCTTGATTAGGGTGATTATCATGGACTTTTCCAGAGGGGGAAACTGAGGCACAGTCTTACACTTAGTGACAGAACTGGAACCAAAACCCAAGGCGGCTGGCACCCAGCTTGCTTACTTCTATATTTGCACGTTCAGGTACTTAGCCCAGCTTGGAGTCACAGAGCAACTTAGCCCATGAACAAAGCCAGATGCCAGCTAACATAGAGGCTATCGAAGTAGGCCAGGTCATTTCATTGAGTTAAACTGCTTTTGATGTATGATCAAGTGTGATTATAATGATTATAATCTCGTTAGCTTGCTAGCCTTGTGGGGCTCATAAGGCAACTCCTGAAGACATTCTGCAAAGAGTCTTTGCAGTAGCAGCAACCACTGGAATGAATATTTCATCTTCCCGGGGGAGACCGCTTTGAAGAAAAATGTCTATTACTGTGGGCACCCTGAGCTCATCTGCTTAAAAAACAAAAAGAAAACTGGAGATGATAAAGGCAGATCATCGTACCGAGACTGCACAGCACACAAGTTTAGTGTCGTTCATACAACTAACTGGTCTTTCTCGCCCACCAAGCAAAGAAAGGCCTTTCTTCTACAAAGAAAAAAAAGAAGTAAAGGTCAATATCAGTTTGGCTTTGTTTTTTAAAGTCTTCCTCCCTCCCTCCTTCCCTTCCTTCCTTCCTTCCTTCCTCCCTTCCTCCCTCCCTTCCTTCCCTCCCTCCCTC
>NW_022196897.1:156108136-156112123 GCF_008632895.1 Mastomys coucha | reverse complement strand
CTTCCTCTTCCCCTCCCTTCTCGTCTTCCTCCCTCCCTCCCTCCCTCCCTTCCCCCCTCCTCTCTCCCTCCCCTTCCTTCCTTTGCTCTCTATTTTATAAACTGGAAGAAGCGTCATCACCAGCATTCTCTGGCTGCCTTTCCTTAGCCATGATTTTGCTTGCCTGGTTTTCTCATTTTGTTTTGTTTTGTTTTTTATAGCTTTTCTGTGTCCAGGCTATATTTACAGGAGACCTACTATGTGCCTGGCATTGTTCTTGCTGATGAAGACACATGGCAGAAAGAACAGGCGAGGGTAGAACACTCTTCCCTGTGGGCCGCACACATCAGCCCTCCACTTCCCTTTATGGACACAACGCATTGTGTAGCGGCTGTCAGCGGGTGGGCACCATTTGGCTGCATTGACAAGTACATCTACGGTTATTCCTGTATGCAGTTTTACATTTTAAATTCTCTAAAAATGTTTTGAAGAGTTTCTGCTTTCAATTCTTCTTGATACATACATAGGAGTGGAATGACTGAGTTACATGGTAAATTCATTTTAAACTTATCAGGGAGTCACTAGATGGGCCCTCCCTCCAAACCACTCTACTTATACGAATGACTCCACATGTATGAAATGTCCTGAACAGGCAGATTCACAGTCACAGAGAGGAGATGACTCGTTCCCAGGGGGGTGAAAGGGGGGAAATCGGTTGCGTGTGTAGGGATAAGGAAAACGTTCTGAAATGATGCGCACTTCACAGGGCTAAAACAAGATTGGGCTGAGTGGATAAGAGCATGCCCTGCTCTTGCAGAGGACTAGAGGAAAATTCTCAGCACACACATTGGGCATCTCACCACTGCCTGTAACTCCAGATCCAGGAGGGCCAATGCCCTCTTCTGGTCTCTGAGGGCACTCACATTCACACACCCACACCCACACCCACACTCTTAAAAATACAACCTAAAAGACTAACTTTGTATCTTGTGCGTTCTACCCTAATTAAACAAAGCAAACCAGAAAGAGCAACAGATCTGACAAGGTCCTAATCTTATGGGGCACGCAGGTTAATGAGTGAAGACCAACCATAGATAAATCAATATTTCATCCAGTGTATTCATCTGTGTTCTGACAGAAGAGGAGCAGGGAAGTGCTTGGGTAGGACTCGGGTTGCTAGACTGACCGTGAGGGGACACAGGGCATAGAGAGGATGGAAGGGCATGGAGTCCGCCTGGGGCTGTGACATTATGATGTCACGTGTGACATTATGATGTCAGGGGTATTCTTTTGGCCATAGGGAGACATACGGCGAGCTTGTAGATAGTTTTGGCTGACATGACTCCAGGAAGGGAGATTGCCACCAACTTTCTAGTGGGTACAAGCTGGGAAAGAAAATGGTACTCCTCCATTTTCCAACAAAGAGTTCTCTGTCCTGAAATGACCTCAGTGGAATGGGCTGAGACACCCTGACCTAGCCATGCAGATCCAAGCCTTAAAATCTGCTGGAAAAACCCAGCCAGTTTTATGCAGCGTGCAGGCTCAGGGGTGGTTCTCTTGTGAGTCATCTGGAACCGGGGATCTGGCTTTGACCCCTGCGTCTGCAGCCTGAGAAAGACGAATGTTCCTTCGGCTGGTTCACCATGAGGATTGAGAACAGCCACTCTCACTCTGTGTCCTGACCTACGTGACTCAGACCTGGAACTGGATGTGTTAGGGTGTTGGCAACTCTACTTGAAAACCCACAGTTCTTATCCAAGGGCAGGCTTTAGCAAACGGAGAGAATCCCTGACCCATGCCCTAGTGGAAGCGCCTTTTCTTCAATGACGATTTAAGATGGACGCTGTCTTTCTGCCTTCCCACCTTCCCTGTGGGTTGAATCTACCCAATGTTACATTCTCTCCAGGAATCGAGGCGGGAAGAGAGGAATCCACAGAAGAGTCAGCGACCACTGTGCCTGAGCTTCCTTCGGTCACTGTAGAGGCTTTCCTTGCAAAACGCTGCAGCCACAATAAGATATTTACTGTCTTTATCGGAAGATCAAACCCACCCACGGATGTCACATTGCTCAAATTCCATCAGTAGATCAGACAAGCTGTCTCTGGGAAGAGGACATTCCAGCCAGCAAGTTCAGAGCGCACTGGCTTCGAGGGCCGGTCCCTTCCTATTTTCTGTCAAGCACCCTGAGCCTTTGTTGTCTCCGCACTGCTGATAAATCAATCCATCAAAAAATTTCCTCAGTGAAACTCAATCAAGAAAGGTCATGTCAGCGGGAGAGGAACAGATTAAATTAGCATCAAATTAGACATGGAAAGTGAGTTCTGTCAAAATCATCGCAGCGCTCAGCACAATTAGAATATGTTAATTATGCATTTCATTAAGGTGGATGTGAGATGAAATGTCACTGGGGTAGGCATCCGAAAAAGGGAAGATTGCCAGGCACAACTTTCTCTAGACAATGTGTGACACCTTCATTACCATCAAGAATCGCGAGTCTGCCGGTGACTTTTTCTGTAAAGGATTAAACCATTAACTGTTTGCTGGCTCCTCTCATTCGTGCTAAGGGGGTGTGGGGGGGTCCCTATCCTCAGAGCCGACCACTCCCTTCCAAGTTGACTGTCTTGCTCTTGGACCGCCATGGCCCTGGGGGCTGTTGGGAATGCCCGGTGGGCAACGGGGAGATGGCTGGCTTTAATGAACTCCTTGGAATCCTGCCACTGCCTTAGGGGTGTCGGGATGCTGGGGATGGGGAGAGGAGAGAAATGAGGGGTGAGGATTACAGAGGGAGGGGAGGAGGGGCGAGGATCTTGGCCCCCAATCTTGGGGATGAAAGATATAATCAACATAATGGGGAACGGGAGGGGGGAATCCAATTTCTAAATGCGCACCCAGCAAACTCTCACTTGGTGAATTCTTTTGCAGTCGCTCTGAGTCACGATTACCAAGAGGCTCCGACTTGACTTCTCGCAAGGCAGTTTCCTCAGATGCTGCTCAGGTGCTTAGCATAGAAGGCTGCAAAGGCTGCGAGTCTGAGCAGCTCCACTCCTCTCAGACTAATGCTTGGTTCTCCCCCCCCGCCCCCCCCCCGCAACCTCCCCGTCCCACGCTTCTTTTTAAAACCAGGGCTTTCTATGTCGGGAAGGATGGGAGGGGGCTCTGGGTGGGTTATGCCTGACCTTGCTTCCTCAGTTAATTCCTGTCCTCCCTTCCACCATGAGCCGAGCATCCAACGTTCCAGACCCACTTAGTTCATTAGGAAGGTTCCAGTGGTGCCCTGTGGAGGGAATCTCTGCCTTGTTCTCATTTCTCTTGCATATGTTGGTTTGTCTCTGGGCGGGGGAATCCCTGATCCCAGCCCCCCTGTCCCCTCCTTCTCTGCCTTCACACCCACAGAGTGCGCGCACACACACAGAGCACACATCTGTTGGATTCATCTACCTCAAGTCAAAATGAACATGACTTCCTGCCGATGTGTCCCTCTCTGCCCCACCTCTCCTACACCTCCGGGAGCTGCCCCCATGCACTTATGGGATGCTGGACTTGACAGAACTTTCCAGAATTAGTATTTGCTGTTCACTCGTTTCTCTTTTCTCACACACAATTAACACATTATATTGATGATGACCCAATGTAACTGATGTATGTGTGTGTGTGTGTGTTTGTATATATGATCATGTGTGTAACTGTAACTACATCTTAACACATGGAGAATAGGCCCCACAATTTAATACGGTGCCCATTTTGTTTTTGTTTTTGTTTTTTTGTTTTTTTTTGAACAAGTAAGAAACCAGAAGCTTCAAATTTTATTTTTGACCTATCCAAGGTCAGACCCATCTATTACAAGGCAGCCAGTTGCAATCCACCTTCCCTTCTGCTTAAGGTCCCACAATGCTACAGTCCTGCTTTCTCCCTTTTGCTTGTACCGCAGGGCTAGGATTCTGTTGGTCACCTGACTCAGGGCCTCCTCTTTCCTTTTCTCTATTTTATTCTCCACTCTACAAAAAAAAA
>NW_022196897.1:156105302-156108098 GCF_008632895.1 Mastomys coucha | reverse complement strand
AAAAAAAAAAAAAAAAAAAAAAAAAAAAATCAATGAACAGCTTTGGTTTTTAACATTAACAGAATGTTATGGCGACTGACTCTGTCCCCAGATTCTTGCACACCAAGAATTAACTTGATCCCAACCAAGCAGTTATTCGCTCACTAAGCCTGTTTCCTCTGAAATACTGTGGATATGCCATTCCTCAGCACCCACGTGTGCTGAGGACATTGAAGACAATACGATGTAAAGTCTGGCACCTATGCTAAATCCACAGTGCCTGACATTGAAGATGGAGATAATGGTGGTGGTGGTGGTGATGATATTGATTGGTGATGATAATGATGGTGATCATACACACACACACACACACACACACACACACACACACACACACAGTCTTATTATGTAGCCCTCGCTGGCCTAGAACTCCCTATTTAGAACTAGGCTGGTCTTGAATTCACAAGAGACCCACTTACCTTTGCTGAGATTAAAGCATGCACCTCCACACCCTGCCAGTAGTGAAAATCTTTAGTTGGCTTCTTTGCAGCATCAAAGGCCAGTCTACAGTCTACTCTGCATGCACTTCATCCACAGAAGTATCTCAGTTTTTAGGGAGAAAAGATAGGGCTGGCTATTGTGGCCCATTTTAAATTTTGCATGAGAACAAGAACACAGTTGGGGGACTGGGAACTCATGGTGGAAACACCCCAGAGCTGTGAGATCTCTGACTGAATCTTTGCCAGTAACAAAACCCCAAATGAATTCCAAGAAAATTGACAAGGGATGTTCAGTCAGGAGTTCTGCTGGAGCCTGGGACGGGCTATTAATTCCTGGCTCTCTTAGGTGTCTCATTTTCTGAGCTTCATTTAATTTTTAAGATCACCTGGGGCCCAGCCTGTTAGAGAACGGAGGCCCAGGAAACTGACTCAAGAGCCAGTTCTGATTTGATGGAGCCGCCTGCCTCACCTCGCTGTGAGAGCACGTGGGAGGGGAGGGGGAGAGCGCTGCCTGGCCCTTGTCAGCACCGCCATTGATATTAAAATCAAGGGTTGGCACAGAGCGACTGGTATGGCTGGCAGAATTCCAGACTGGCTCTAATGAGCCTCACCTGGGCTAATTACTTTTTTTTTTTTTTTTTTTTTGCACACCCTGCCAGGCAGGTTGGAGTTGCCAACTGGTCAAACAAAATGATTGGTGATGGCGCCCGGGATTACTCAGTAGGTTGGGGGTGATGGTGGTGCGGAGATTTCCCTGTACCCCGGGGTAGCTGGAATAGAAGGACTGGGGGCTTAGGGGACTCCCTCATGTGGCCACAGAACCAGAAAGAAATGAAAGGTGTGGAGTCAGGGTGGTATCTAGCGCCCCCTACCCTAAGTATGCATGCATCTGCCGGCCTGTGAGAAATACAGACTCTCTGGCACGGTGGTTTGGTTGAGAAAGTCTCTCATGGGCTCCGGTATTTGAGCAGTTGATCTCCAGTTGGTGGTGCTGTTTGAGGAGGGCGTGGAACTTCTAGGATGTGGTTTCTTGGTGGAGGGAAGTACCCGGGATGGGGCGGGCTTTGGGGGTTTATAATCTCACTCCATTTCCTGTTTGTTCTGTCTTTCTGCTTCCTATGTCTGGTTGTGATGGTGTTGTTCAGCTCTGAGATTTAGCGACCATGCGTTCCCCATTGTTATTGACATCCAGACCTCTGAAACCGGAAGCCAAAATGAAGTTTCTTAAATTGCTTTGGGTCAGAATGTCTTTATCATAGCAGCGGAGAGTAACAAATATACTCCTATAAGCAATTCTGCCAAGTATTTGGTCACAGTGACACATCACCAAGGGGAGGGGCTGAGAAAGTGTGGGCTAAGAGGTGATGGCTAAGTGTGTTGAGTTACCCTGGGTGGGATCCTGAAGCAACAAGAGGACTTCGAGGGACATCTGAGTCACCCAGTGGTCTCTTTACCCCAATTAGATGAGGTAATCAATGGAAAGGTGGATTTTGCTTAGGGCTCCTGGTTCCCGTCTGTGATTGGCTGGTCTTGCTGCAGACAGGGCTGTGTGACAGGCGGACAGTTACATAGTGGAGTGACTGAGTGGCCAGGAAGCAAAAGTCAGAGTCCCCAAAGTCCCCAAAGATGGGAAGACAGTGTGCTAAGTCACATCTCTGAGAGGACTCACCACCTCACGCCTCACGGCAGAATCAAGCTGGGGACCAAGCCTTGAACACACTGGCTTTGCAGGGAAACCCAGATGCCAGGGCTGCACCAAGGAAGTTGGCTGGAAAGCCCCCACCAGTCAGTGTAATCGCTCAAAGAGGCAAGGAACGAGAACTGGGCATGGGCCATAGACAAACCCTCTGGAAGGGCCTCAGTTTCCTACAAACCAAAACTTGTTCTAAACAAATAAAAATTACTCAAAATAAACAAGTGCGAACATGGGTGACACAAGTCAGGGGTTTGCTGTCTGCTTGCTATGCAGCCCTAGCTGGTCTTGAACTCACACCAGACCGGCAGGGTCTCCTCTGCAGTCGTCCTCCTGTCTCTTGCCTTCCATGTGGTGGGCTGACAGACATATCCCATGTGATGTGAGCATTCAGCTTCTCCAGGGTGGGCTGAATAAACCTTTTTTGTTTTATAGAGTCCTCAGCCTCAAGTATTTCATTACAGAAATGAAAAGCATACTCATACATACACCATAAGCCACAACCACAGGAACATGAGCAACGCAATGCTGAACTTCTAAGTTAGCCAATGGGAAAATGCAGATACTCCATTCTAACTCAGGGACTCTGGCTGATGCAGATACTCTTTCTAACTCAGGGACTCT
>NW_022196897.1:156104172-156104535 GCF_008632895.1 Mastomys coucha | reverse complement strand
ATACTCCTTTCTAACTCAGGGACTCTGGCTGATGCAGATACTCCTTTCTAACTCAGGGACTCTGGCTGCCCTGATGCGTGGCTACCTTCCTCTCCCACCACTCAGTGACAACTTGTGTTTTCCTGGTGGATTTATGTGTTTTTTTTTTTAAAGATGAGTGTTTGTGTATGTGTGTATATGTGTGTGTATATGTGTAAGTATGTGTGTATGTGTATGTGTGTATATGTGTAAGTATGTGTGTATGTGCATGTGTGTATATGTGTAAGTATGTGTGTATGTGCATGTGTGTATATGTATAAGTATGTGTGTATGTGCATGTGTGTATATGTGTAAGTATGGGTGTATGTGCATGTGTGTATATGT
>NW_022196897.1:156094954-156104162 GCF_008632895.1 Mastomys coucha | reverse complement strand
TATGGGTGTATGTGCATGTGTGTATATGTGTAAGTATGGGTGTATGTGCATGTGTGTGTATATGTGTATGTGTGTATATTGTATGTGTGTGTGTATATGTATGCGTGTGTATGCGTGTGCGTGTATGTGTGTGTAGTTGCACAAGTGTATAAAGGGCATTCATTGGCTTCTATCATTTGCTGTCTATTCCTTTGAGGCAGGGTCTGTCCTTGAACCCGGGGCTTGTGCTTTCTTGGCTATACAGAAGCCAGTAGTCCGCCACGTCCTCTTACCTCTGTCTACCTCGGAGTTAGGGTTACAGGTGGGAATTCCATGCCTGTCTTGCTGTGTGGGTGCTGAGACCAGAACTCTGGTCTTCAGGACTGCACAGGAAACGCTCTTGGCCATGGAGCCACCTCTCCAGCCCCTGAACTTAATTTATAGCTTAAATGTTAGAAGAGCAGACCCCACAGCACTGCTGTCATTGCAAGGCCGTTTCAGCTGCCGAGGGTGGAAGGGGTGAGTTTTCCACATTGGGAACCAGTGTCACTTAATTATCCTCAGTAATGAATAACAGGATGCTCACCTGAGCAGCACCCGCTGTTCAGCTTCTCATACTCATTAAATGTCCAGTAAATAAACAGCTCAGAAGATGCTAAGGGCCGCCCTGCTGAATGCCAATCACAGCTGAGCTTCCTGTACCTGCCTTTCTATGGATGCCAGAAAACTTAACACTTTCCTTCCCACCTCCTATGCCACTAGGAGTGGTCATGTGACCCTGCTTCCTCCTACAAATTTTGGGGAACGGGTCCTTTTCTGGTGGGCAAGGCAAACCTGGCTGGAAGCTCTCCCCCTACCGTTCCCTTTTCTTCGATGACTGTGAGGTAGTACTGGCCTGCAGGAAGCAGTGTCACGCGTAGGGCAGGAAGAATGTCCTAAAGGTACAATGAAAGTGCGTGACAACTGTCTTTAGGGACAGGAGACCAGCCTCCACCAGGCGGGAGGGTCTTACCCACTCAGATGAAGGTGTTGAGACAAAACAGGTGCCTCTGAGGATAAAGATAGTCTGCCCGGATATGCAAACTTCAGCTCCTGTCCCCGAGTTTCTGGGATGCTGGCCTGATCTGCAGATCTCAGGTTTGTTTAGCTGCAACCAAATGTATCCACATGAATTCACACTTCTCTTCATCTTTGGAAACAGACAGACAGATGGACCTACAAAGCCCACTTTTTTTTCTCGTCCCTTCCCTCTGTCTTCCCCTTCCTCTCCCTTTATTCTGTCTTTCCTCCTTCACTCTTTAATTTTTTTTCTTGTGTGCACATGTGTGTGTGTGTACATGCATGCATGAAAGCACATATGCACGAATGTGCATGTGGAAGCCAGAGGACAATCTTGAGTATCCTTGGTCACCACCTTTTATTGTTTTATGACAGGCTGTCCATGTCCTGAAGCTTGCTTTATTAGGTTAGCCTGAGTGGCCAGTTCACCTCAGCAGCTTTCCTGTCTCCGCCTCCCTCCCACCCCTGAGCTTACTGCAGTAAGTAAGGCACAGTTCTCACTTTAGGAGGCTTCTGAGCACCAGGCTCAGGCCCTGCAAGGAAGACAGTTGAGTGACTAAGCGATCTCCCTAGGCCTGGTTCTATTCTTTTCCACGATCCCGGCGGATGACGACATTCTTCCTTTCCACAAAGTAGCTGTGAGGGATGAAGACACATCGGCCATCTTGCCACCACACACATGACAGACAGGAGGACCAGGCATCGTTGTGAAGGCCGATGGGAGAGCAAGGGATGGGAAAACATGGGTCTGGGAAGTCCCCGCTCTGGAACCTGCCAGCTCCCTAGCTCGAGGTTTCCTCCCATGTGTGGCATCTAAAGGTGAGCTATTGGTGTTTGCACTGAGGGCGCACCATCTTGAGAGGAGCATCACGTTAGATGAAGGCGATTCAAGGCAGGCATTGACTCGAGCTGGTCTGTCACATGTTTCGGGGTGTCTACACCTCTGCCTGTTGTTTCTCTGGGTCCCAGGCTTTACAACCTCCTGGAAATGACCAGCGTCAGCAGCAGTTTATGTCCTGCGGCTCACCCACCTGTCACAAAGGGGTTCCAGGTGTGACCTTTCACTTCCTGATGAAGGCACCTCTGAAAGCAAACGGACCCCTCCACATGCCTGTCATCCGGTGGCCACATGGAAGCTGTCCCGGCTCATCTCTTCCTCCACAGGCCTACTTTCCACACTGAGCCACATGGCAGCCATCCCTGCTCATCTCTTCCTCCACAGGGCTACTTTCCACACTGAGTCACGTGGAAGCTGTCCCAGCTCATCTCTTCCTCCACAGGCCTACTTTCCACACTGAGTCACGTGGCAGCCATCCGGGCTCATCTCTTCCTCCACATGCCTGTCATCCTGTGGCCACGTGGAAGCTGTCCCAGCTCATCTCTTCCTCCACAGGCCTGCCATCCAGTGGCCACGTGGAAGTCGTCCCGGTTCATCTCTTCCTCCACAGGCCTACTTTCCACACTGAGCCACGTGGCAGCCGTCCTGGCTCATCTCTTCCTCCATAGGCCTGTCATCCGGTGGCCACGTGGAAGCCGCCCCGGCTCATCTCTTCCTCCACAGGCCTACTTTCCACACCGAGTCACGTGGAAGCCGCCCTGGCTCATCTCTTCTTCCATAGGCCTACTTTCCACACTGAGTCACGTGGAAGCCGTCCCAGCTCATCTCTTCCTCCACAGGCCTACTTTCCACACTGAGAACAGGATGATGTGAGTTTTCTTTCTACAGTTGTTGAAAACATTACAGGAATCAAAATCCCTTCGACTCCCTGTGCGGGTTGTGGGTTCTTTCTAGTGACAGGATGGACTGTCATCTGGGCATATGTATGCAGGGCCTGTGCAGTAGGAGCTGAGTTTGGGAGCTTCGCTTTGCAGCTAAGGCTCCGGCCTTAGAGAGTGAGGCTGGGAAGCGATTTTCCTTCTCCATGGCAGAGAGAAGTAACCAAGGCTCCCTTCACACTGATTTCAGAGAAGAGGAGGTGGATTTGAAAGATGGACCATGACCCTTCTGTTCCTTTCCTACTTGGACATCTGCCCACCACTCCGTGCAGACTCTCTCCTGCACCTACCATCCTTCCAGAAGAGGCTGACAGAGAGCTTTTCCCCAGGCAGAGGAAGTAGCAGGATGAGATTTCTCCAGCAGGTGCTTCTGAGGATCTCATCTGTCATGGTTAACACTGCCAGCCGGACAGGTTCTAGAATCACCCAAGAGAGGGACCTCTGGGGTGTTTGTGAGAGATTATCTAGACTAGATTAACTGAAGTTGGAAGACCCATTTGATTGCGATTGGCAACCATCCCATGAGCTGGGGATCTGGGCTGAATTAACATAAAGGAAGTGCGTTGAGCACAGCGTTCATCTCTCTCTGCTTCCTTACTGCAGATGTGGTGTGACCAGCTGCCCCAATTTCCAGCTGCTCTGCCTTCCTGGCTATGATGGCCGCCTGCACCCTGGGACTGGGAACAAAAATAAACTTGTTCTTCCCTAAGTTGCTTCTGTTGGGTGTTTCATCACAGCAATGCAACAAATAACTAACACGGTGCAGAAACATCACATCCAGCATCCCAAGGCTCCAGTCCTCATTTCTTCCCCTTGGTTACAAGCTCGAGACGCAACCTGTGTAATACATGTTGAAGGCTGAGTGAGGGAACCCCAGCCATGGAACTAAGGGCTGGGCTGGGAGACCCACGTTCCTTCCACCAGGTGTTCCTCTCTCCCTTTCCAAAATATGCTGGGTGTCATGGTCTTGCAAGGGTTTTGAAAAGTGATTGAAGTCAGCTGCCCACGGTCTTTCCTCAAAATATTCAATTCTATTAACTGTTTCTCTCCAGGAGCAAGAGACCCAGTGCTCTGCAAGGTTAACTGGACTTTCGAAAGAGAATATTTTTTCAACCAACACAGAGGCACGAGGCTTTGTTCTAGAGTGTGAGGACTCAGTGTTGTGTAGGTAAGTACCTGATGCTTAACAATGGAGAGAAGAGGTCAGACACATTAAACAGACCCCAGCTCTGGGGAGGAACCCAGGGGTGGAATCACCCACACACGTGTGGCTAACTCACGAGTGGCCAGACAGAGAAGGTTTTCAGGTCAGTTCAAAAGGCAAAAGCCACTGCTTTGAGCTATACAAAACAAACTAAGGCTCCACATCACATGACACAGCGGGAGGGTCCCTATGAATCTGAGGCCCGTTTAGACTACATAGGAGTTTCAGCAGCTTAGGCTACTGAGTGAGACTTCATTTCATAACAACAGCACCAACCTAAAAACATTATCAATATTACCTGCCAGCTGTATTTATAAACCCGGACACCTATAACCTCAGACCCCAGTCACCCTCATTCAACACAAACATACCTTCAGTCCAGGGCACCCTTGGTAACCCTCTCTGAACGGGAAGGCTATATACGACCCCAGCCCTGACGTCCTTTCTCCTTCGCAGCTGAGGTCTGAGAACCTTGTCTTACAGCAAGTATTTCATACACAGCCAGTCTCCTGTGGTAGTGGAATGGGGGTCTGGCAAAGGAGCTCTCTTTGCTTCACATGGGGCCAGACAGTGGCCAGACATTTGAATAAACACATTTTCTCTTACCATCAGCTTTGGGAGGTGGTGGTGACACATCCTAGAACTTATCAGTGAGATGTCCCCTTCCCAGTGACCCCCCACCATCCTTTCCAAGGCTCTTTAGATGTGGAGATGTTGAAGTTTCAGGGGAGGAACAGAGAGATAATAAAATATCCAACTCCTACCCGAAAGTCTTGGTGACCGGATTTGACAGGGCCTACTCTTGTATAGCCGGGTTCCAGTTTTCTCAGGGCCACTGCTCTGTGTTGGACTCAGTAACCCCCAGGAAACTTTAAGCACCCTCGTCTTAAGTACCTTTGTGCTGAGTACCCTCCTGGTTTTTCACCTGTTGCCAGGCAAGGATTTCCACAGCTGCCACTCTTGACATTTGGAAGGGTCCCACATGATAGCACTTTCAGGATTAGAATGTCTGTGTCATCTCCAACGGTGGCCCGTCAACCCAGCGTCTAAGGGCAGGCTAGGCTTTTGGCCTAGACACTGACCCATGGTCACATAGCCATTGGGGGGAGCTGGGAGGGGAAGCCTTTGCAAGTTCCTACGAGTGGATCATTATTCCCAATGAAGAGGTCATCAAGTGACTTCCACTAGAAAGGATAAAAAAATGTCTACTCACCCTCAGAGTGAGAGGGCAAACAGATCAAACTATGGATTCTGTCTAGTCTAGTTTGGTCCTCACTGAGGTTGTTGGGGTCACTTACAGAAGTGTGAGTGACTTTAAGGGAGCTATATACCTGGGAAGCCCCTTGGGCAATTTATGGGCAGCTACACTACGGAAGCCTCCCACTTACAGAACGGCTGACTCAGGGAAAGTTGTTCAACTGAAGAGTCCCCACACCAGGTGACCTTCCCTCCTCTATATAACTCCGACTCGGGGCAAGGCCCATAAGACTCTTACGAGGGCTTCGGAGCCCTATAAGAGAATGTTAACAGATTGGGGATCATCAAGATCTTGTATGAAAGATAATGGGTGTATCTACCCAGAGGAAATATGTATCTGAGAGAAGTACGGTTATGTGTAGACAGAACCATGACACACATGCACTGAGCTGGCTTATTCTGAAAGGGGTTAGATGACAGATAATCAATACTTTAGGCCACTGGGACACCAGAGCCTAGTCACTCTGCTCTACCACCATGTTCTGTGTTAGGTAATGTGGAAACCAAGTCTAGCTCTATTCTAACAAAGCTTTAGTGACAAAACAGGCAGTGGCTAGGATTCCCAGATGGCCCCAGTGGGTCAGCTTTCATCTGGAATTTGTGCACTAAACATTGACTTGTGTACTTGGGCTGGTGATATCGCTCAGGTGGTTGCATTGTGTGCAGGAGGCCTTGGGCTCAGTCTCCATCACGGTGTAAAATCAGAGTGGGAACTCAAGCCTGTAAATGCAGCCTTTGGGAGAGAGGGGCGAAAATATTAGAGGTTCACAGCCATTCCCTTCTTCATAGTAAGTTCAAGGCCAGCCTGGGTTATAAGAGATCCTGCCTCAAACAACACAACACAAACCAAACCACTGTGTACTGAATTGCTCACAGTGTGAATTTATGTGGGTCATTTGTCCTCTCTCTGTCTCTCTGTCTCTCTGTCTCTCTGTCTCTCTGTCTCTGTCTCTCTCTCTCTCTCTCTCTCTCTCTCTCTCTTTCTCTCTCCTGCCCCCTGCCCCATTTCTCTGTGCCTGTTTCTTCTTTCTCTCCTTCCCCCCCCCCAATGGATATTACCAATTCTATTAAGAATGAAATTCTTACTCTTTTGGGGTTTGCTGTTCATTTGTTTTTTGAACTTCCACAGTGACCAGGAGTCTCTTCCAGACCACCTCCCTCGTCCCTCCTCCTCCTTCCTCCCTCCTCCTTTGTCCCTCCTCCCTCGTCCCTCCTCCCTTCCTGAGGTCATTCTCCCCATACCAGTGTAGATTCTGGACGGTGTTTACAAGGACTCCACATGGAGATGACTTTCTGGTTAATAACACCCATGTGGTTATGGTGAGCTGAGCTCCTGAATGCCAAAATCATGACACTGACATCAGTGGGGTGATCAATGAGGTGGGAGAGAGGGAAGGAGGGAGGGAAGGACACCTTCCTGGAGGAGGTCACTTTGGCCAGAAATGTTTTTCAGTATTTGGCCACAGAGACTCAGACCCCAGGCCTGCCCCAGTCACCCCCATCCCTCTATGCTCCTTCGAGGAAGCAGAGAGAGGAGACATTTTAAAGTTATTTTTGCCGTTCACAGCATCTGCACCGTGAAGGCACTTCCTAGAACGTCTAAGTTGGAGCCGGAGCTGAAGCTTAGGCGGTTGGATTCCTGCCCCACGCCCAGATCTAGACAAAACAGCTCAGCAGACAGTTGCCTTTCAGGGTTTTAAAGTTCAGCAGGAAAGGGGACAGAAGCTGAGGCTCCTTGGCAAGCGCCTCCACATAACCAGAAACTTCCCTGTTTTACGTGAAGCTTAAAACTCTATGGATGAAAAGAGTCAGAGCTCAGATTTACGGTACAAGCTGCCTTCCTCACGGACACAGTGCTTGCCAGGGTGATCTGTTCCTGGCCGAAGTTCTGAACCACCCATTTTATAGACGCCATTAACTGCGGTCCATTGATCTGCCTTTCTCCGACTGGTCCTGCCCACCACCGATGAATGCAGAATTTCCAAAGGCAAACTAGGGTTCTTTTAAAAGCACAACATTTTCCTAATTGACAGCATGCATCCAGCAACAAAATGATTGAAAATGATGTAAAAAGGAAACCATAAAAAGATAACTAGGAGGAAAAGCAAATATCCTAATATACACAAAACAGTTACTGTGGTTAATCCCTAACTTTAGACAGGAGCTTCCTGGCAGCCGAGGAGAAAAAGGCCCATGGCAGGGTCAACCTCCTTAACCATCGGGATGAAAAATGCTAAACTAGAGATGAAATCCCTCATCACAGACACTATATAGGGAATGATCAATCATGAATGACTTGTGAATGATCAATCACTTAGCCAAGGCACAGACGCTGGGGAAAGCTCACTATTTTTGTTATGCTCTGGTGTGTAGCATTCTTGCAATATAGCTAAGTCACAGTCACTCTATTATGGAATAAGTCTATTAAGGACCCACTGCCAGCTGTTTATACGCAGTTGAGTGTTTATATAGATCTCTCCTAAGACACAGCATAGATGGAGCACATTGGCAGTTAGACCTAATTTCTAGCAACTCCGAGGTGTGAGCTGGTGAACTTCCTGGTTACAGAGGTTCGTGCCTCTGGGATGAGCGTGTTGTCTTGGCTCTGCCTCTCTCACACTGTGGCCTCTTCTTGAGAGCCCCCAAGATGTTCCATGCTACTTCCTGTTCACTGTGGAGTTCAGATCTCAGAGTGATCTCCTTCCACTTGTTTCTAAGTCCCCTGGGGTTGTGGTCTTAGTTTCTCTCTGTCCCTTGAATGCCAGGCTCACCCTGGCCTCAGGGTGTTGGTCACTGATGTACTTGGCAAACTGACCACTCTGCACTGCCCGGGGTGGCCGTGGCCAAGGCTCTGTAGCCATCTTGTTTGCATGTTTCCATTTAAAGCCCCGTCATACCCTGAACCTCTTGTCTATTTTCTTTGTTTGAATTAGGTTCTAATGTCCTTAGCAGGGAGATTCTCTGATGACGATTTAATGCTGATACTGTACCCAGAAAACATTTAAAAACCCTCCATATATGTACATGTGTAAATGCACATATGTACATGTGTGTGTAGGGTGCATATGTGCCATGGCATGCACGTGGAGAGCAACACTGGATGTTAGTTATGGCCTTTCACGTTGTTTGAGACAGGGTTCCCTTATTGTGTGCCTCTGTGTTCACCAGCTTTGATGGTTTTTGAGTCTGGAAGGTCTCCTCTCTGGACTTCTCATCTCCTCATAGGAACGCTAGGATCACAGGTGTGAGCTGCTGCGTCCTGCTTCCTGGGGAAGCAGTTCAGTCCTGGGGATCTGAACTCAGGTCCTCAGGTTTGTGTGACAAGTGCTTTCCCTTCGATCTCTCTCCCTACACCTTCCCAAATCCCAAGTCAATCATTACCATACAATGAATGACAGAAAAAACCAGCCACTCACAGGGCTAGAATTATGTCTCTAGAAGACAGCCCTTGACCATTCTTGGTATGTCTTCCTGGTCGGTTCTGGACCATGAATTTGGCATTTTCTAGTATACCAGCCACTCTGGGACCCAAGAGTCCCTTGACATCTCAGAATGTGTGCTCGGATGCTTTCTTTGAGGGAAAGATTGACCTGTGAGACTCATGGGTTCTGCAAAACAGAGGGAACCTCGGTGTGTGATCAGGACTGGTGGAGTCTATGGTGGCACAGATGGTGTGTGGGAGAGCATGGCTCAAGTGAATACTCCATTTTAGCCCCAACCCCTGCATGGACATTATCTCAGCTCTGGGTTGATTTCTATGACCTCCTCAATTTCAAATATTCCTTGTGACACACTGTACACCAGATGTCCTCTGATTCTCTCAAGGACACCCAAACCTACCTACTTGTCCTAAGAATTCTAATGTTGTGTAGTACAGCTTAAGGTCCGGGATTGTGATTCCACCAGAGGTTCCTTTATTGTTGAGAATAGTTT
>NW_022196897.1:156074198-156094261 GCF_008632895.1 Mastomys coucha | reverse complement strand
GTCAAATGCTTTCTCAGCATCTAGTGAGATGATCATATGGTTTTTTTCCTTGAGTTTGTTTATGTAGTTTTTTCCTTGAGTTTGTTTATGTAGCTAGGGAGAGATAGCTTTAAAGAAACATCTTCAAGTATATATAATAAGTTTAAATGATCTAGCTACAGTCTTTCACACGAGTCCTTATTGATCCTTATTAAACAATGATTTACCGTGAAAAAAAAAAGAATTCTAATGTTCATCTTAGAGAAATATCGGAATTGTAGGCCTGTCTACTTCTGTCAACCTGCAAGGCACACAGACTGTTGCTGTCACTGAGTGTCACCCCAGCTTACTGGTGTGAACTTTGGGGTCCTCCGTGGAGCCTCAGCTTTGCCATCTCCTTCCTAGAATGCCTCTCTCAGATCCTGCCATGGCTGGGTCCTTGTCATCTGTGTGCTACTCCAATGTCTCTTTCAGAGTGAACGTCATGGGTGACCATTTCCCAAGCTCTGGGTAACTTCTGGTGCCCCTCTTGGTAGAGTATCTTATCACTGGGGCCAAATGCCAGGGCACTCTATCCCAGTCAGAACTCTTGCCTCAAGTCTCTGGGACTGTTTCCTAGGGAGTGCAGCTGTAACTCAGAGATATTTATTTATTTATTTATTTATTTATTTTTTGTGCAGTTCATGGGCCACATGGGCCCCAGGAGGACTATAGTTGTGCCCAATACAATATTGTAAAGTTACTTAAAACTTTATGGGATTTTGGGGAGATTTTTGTTGTGTAATTTGCACAGTTGGTGAGGTTGAACTTGTAGATGACAACGCTGGCCAACGATGTTGAAAAGCTGGGTTGGCCACGTTACTTAAGTGTTGTAATCAATGCAAAGTACTGAACATTCCTGGCCCGTAGTAAGCATCAAATAAACAGGGCTAATGATTCTCATTCTTTTTGTTATAAATTGTACAAGGGAACTTTTTTACTTGGCCCTTCTGTAATGCCTAGAATGTAAAAAATGTTTGGGATATGTCAGGTACATAAATGAATGGATGACCATTCTGTGCTAAAGCATAGAACCCCGGGACCCCTGGGACTGGTCAGATCTCAGCCCTGGCAGCCTGGGCCCAGCAGCTCTTCCTTTCTGTCCTCAGGAGAACTGCCACCGTTCCCGTCTTGGCTGCCAACTGCTGTGTCCCAAGGAAGATTGGGATTCATTTGCTGCCACCCATTGGATCCTCTGCAGATTCTACCTGAGAGGAAACAGCTGCCTTAATTGGATCCTCTGCAGAGTCTACCTGAGAGGAAACAGCTGCCTTGACTGGAAGTCCTGAGCAGCAATAGCAAATGCCACTGAGGGAAGCTTTGGGACCTTCTGGTTGGTGTCTGCACTGTGAGTTCTAGAAGAGCTGGAGCTTCATGGAGAGCCTCGGGTGCCGAATCATAAGGCTCCGTATCCCAAGAGGAGAGTGGAGAGCTGTCCTTCATTGCCTCTGGCCAGAAGGCTCACCGCACCACCCACTTTTCCCCTCCCCACCTCGTGTGTGTGTGTGTGTGTGTGTGTGTGTGTGTGTGTGTATGTGTGTGTGTGTAGGGTGTCTCTCTCAGCTTTTCTCCATTTTAGTTTTTGAAACAGGGTATCTCACTGAACCAGGAGCTCACCAATTCAGCTGGACCGGCTGGCCAGCGAGTCCTGGAATCCTCCACTCTTCACTTCTTCAGTGCTAGGGTTATGGACACACACTTCCAGGCCTGGCTTTTTTCTTCCTTTTAATGATTTATATGGTTTTAAATGTGGGTGTTTGGGATCTGAATTCAGATCTCACGCTTGCCAGCAAGCTCTTTCCTGACTGAGTCATCTTCCAGCTCCCAAAGGGATGGTTCGAAGATACACTTATCTCTCTCCACCCTCTGAACTTGACACATCCTCCAAAGCCTTGATTACGTCCCCGCCCCTCTCTTGTTGGTGCCCCGACCTCTCTGCCTGGGTTAACTGTTTATTCTTCTCTGAGCCCTGCTCAGCTTCCATTCCTGTCTTCTGGCTGGCTTGTTCATTTGGCCATTGGTTTACAGACACTGGCTGGGCCCCCATGCCTTGTCAGGTTCTGTGCTCTTTAAAAAAACAAAGACACAAGGTAAAGTCCCCGTCACCATGTGACCTTCAAACTGAGGTCCTTCACTCCTGGCAGGCTTCTCAAGGCTGGAGACTATGTCCCCACCAGGCTTCAGAGGGCTGCTCCCCCTGCCCTCCGAACAAGCTCTCCTCTTTGCAGAACAGAAGATGGGTCAACTGAATGCATACATACTTTGCTTCAGAACAAAGATGGCATGTGCAAACACAGTGTTCGTGATTGATGCCCCCCCTTGCTTGATGAAGAGCTTGTGTGTAAGAAAATCTGCATTGCTCCTCAGGCCTCTTGTAGGATTCAGGCCAACAACCTCCTTAGAAAAAACCCATGCGTGTCGAGAAGCTATGCAGTCTCACTGCTGGGCACATGGCTGCTAGACTCAAGGCCTGCGTTCTGACAGACTCAAGCCGCTTTAGTGTGAATCTGCTTCTGGCGTGGGAGAGGGGAGACAGGCTAGATGCCTCTTCCTGAACTGCTAACATCTTTATTTAGAGGGTGTCGGGACTCTCCTACCACAGCCCTCAGGGCACAGGCAGGTTGCTCTTTGGTCAGTAGAGGCCAGAGTGGTCCTTGCCTTTGTCTGTGAGCTCTCTAAGGACTCAACACAGTCATCCCCCACTTCTCCAGGTGAAGGTGACCATTTTAATCCTTATCTTTGATTCTCTGGGATCCAGGAAATAAGAAGACATCCCCCAACATCTTTTTGTCCCAAACCAGGAAATTCAGTGTGGCTGAAACCTTTTTAGCCCTGGTCCTTAGGATCTTTTCACACTGGGAAATTAGCCTGGAAAATGAGACATCGTTGCATTTGGGAATATCAGTGGCCTTTTCTTGGACCATTGCTTTCTGCTAAATAGCGTACTGCTTTCTGCCACTGTTATTAACCAAATAACGAGCTTGCATTCTCAGGGGCATTTGCTTCCTGAGAGGCACCAACTTGAAGCCAGCACTGATCTCATACACTGAGGCTTTAACAGGGGCTACTGAAGACAGCTTATTGAAATGAGGAGTTATTTGAAAAATAAAAATAAAAAGAACAATTTAGTTGCAACGCTTGCATCCGGAGCCAGTTTTCCTTGACTCTCATATCATGAGAAAGACAACCCAGGGCCGGGCGATGGCTCAGTTGGCAAAGCACTTGCCTTGCAAGCATGGGGACCTCCATTGGTTCCCCAGAGTCCATCTGAGAATGGCAAGTGGTCCTATCCCTGACGGATGGAGACTGCAGGGTCGATGGAGCCTCTCTGGTCAGCAAGTCCAGTCTAATTGATAAGCTTCAGGCCAACGAGAGGCCTTTTCTTAAGGAAAGTGGATGGTGTCCCTGAGGGACACCCAAGGCTGTTGTCCAGCCTTTACAAACACATATGTGCAGGTGCACACACATGCACACACACATATATGCACATTAAGAAGAGAAAGTGCAAGAATTCAGATCAGTAAGCTTTTTCTGTAGAGACATAGACAGTAAACTTTTTTTTCCATGGGGACCAAATGGCTTGCTACCCTGGTGTTAACAACTGGAATGTTCGCATAGGAGAGTTAGCGGGCACGGCTTTGTGCTAACACAGAGTCATGGAGGAACATGCAAGGTGGAGTTTAGTTTTCACATCTTGTGGAATACTTAATTTTTTTTTTAAAGCACTTCTGGATATGAGGCTACCTTTAAGCAATGAGCACTATATACACAGGCTACTCGTTCACGTTCTGTTGATTCCTGTGACAGAGACAAATTCAGAGCTGGCTTTGGGGTCAAAGGCACTTGTTAGTGCATGGCTTTTGTCAAGATGGGCATCTTTCTGTGTCTCCATCATCTGTGAAGCAGGAGCAGCGCACCGTCTTCATCATGCCCACTGTGGACGATGGAGAGACTGGCCTTAAAGTGCACAGAGAAATGCCCACCACATGGTAAGAACTCAATCCAATAATGTTTTTGACAAATATTTATGGGGCAGTCTTGGGGTAGGTGGTATACTCAGTCCCAGGTGTCTCATGATTTCTGCCTAGCATAGCTTAAAACCTAATGGAGCTGGTAAGAGCTGTAGCTGTTCTTATTACCCACAATGCCTGGGGATTATAAAAGAGAAGGGAACATTGTGTCATTAGATAGTGTATTGTGTTATCACTATAAATGTGTGTGTGTGTGTTATTATCATATTTGCACATGTGAAGGTCAGAGGACAACCTGTGGAAGTTAGTTCTCTCCTTTACCACATGGGCCTTGAAGACTGAACTTAAGCCATCAATCATGGCCAATGGTGCCTTTACCTGTTAAGCCATCCTTCTTGTTCACAAATATATCGTCTCTAAAGAAAAGGTGAAATAAGCCCCCTCGACGCCAGCTTTCTGTCCTTTCGGCCCATATCCTAACAGAACTAGCCTACTTCCCTGGGGAATGCTACACCCAAGTTGCCGTCAACTTACCCACAAGTCATTGCTTGCACATTTCTCATTCATAGATACTTTGACCTTTCAAAGCTATAAGGACCGGGGTCCCTGGCAGATGGGCCCCTCCACTGGATGACCCATATCCAGGAGTATATGGGGGACAGATTGGAGTAGATAGTTATTTAAAAAAAAAAGAAAAGAAAAAAAGAAAGGACCCAGGATGGGAGGTAGGGAGGAGGGAATGGATTTAGGGGAGAAGCTGGTGATGAATATAATCAAAATACATTGTATGAAACTCGTAAAGGATGAATAAAATTGTTTTAAGAACAGAAAGTCACACCACCACTGTATGGTAGACAATGACGACAACAAGAATATGGCTGGGCAGGCTTTCACAGTGTTAGAACAGCAACCAGAGGCAAGTTCAGGAGGAGGCGACGCTCCTGCCAGAGGCTATGTCTGACGCATCAGGTACTGAAGTGACCTGGGCTCTCAGCTGTGTCCACAAAAGAAAATACAGATTTGGATCTGCTCCAAGGGAAAGATCTAATTAAAAGTGTAGACTTGTATTTTTATTCTTTTCTAGAATAATTGTGCCAATTACCAAATCTATGTTGCTTTAATTATTTTAGTAGATTTATTTAATTTATGTATGTTAGTATTTCTTTTTCTGTGTGAATGTGTGCACACCAATTGTTTGGTGCTCAAAGAGGCCAGAAGAGGGCGCCAGATCTGAGTTACAGACATTTGTGTGCTGCCATGTGGGTGAACTGAGCCTGAATCCTCTGCAAGAGCAGCTGAGCCTGGATCCTCTGCAAGAGCAGCCAGTGCTCCTAACCTCTGAGCATCTCTCCAGCCCTCCTCTCACTATTCCCCTTAAGAGGACAGTTAGCTGCAGCACAACTCATTGACACTTTCACGTAAAGAGAAAAACCAGTGATTCTTTAAGTACAGCGTGAAGATGGAGTGAAGGCTGCCCTGGCCTAGCCTGCCTCCTCTCCTGGGTGTGTGAAAGCTCCTCCTATCAGGAAGTGGGGCCTGCTTCTCCTTCCCTTGAGAATCTGACTTGTGGCCTGATCCATACAATGTTTCAACAATGGGTCTGGGAGGTGGTACAGTTGGTAAATAACGGAGCCCTGAGCTGAGACCCTCAGCACACACGCAAAAGCACACACATTGGGTGTGGCAGTGTGTTCCTGCAACCCAAGTGCTGCAGAGGAGGTGGAGACAAGAAAATTCCTGGATCCCACTGACTGGCTACTACCAGGCTGAGTGAGAGACTCTGTCTCATAAAAATGTGGTGAAGAGTTAGTGAGAAAGACGCCTGACACCAATGTGTGACCTTCATATCCATAAATGTACTTGTCTGCATGAATATGCATACCTCCACATCCACTCCCACCCCTTACACACATCACACACACCCTATGACACAGCACCCCACATACACACACCACATCACACACACACACACACACACACATGCCTTTTACATACACACCACACCACACACACATATGCACACAAACCCTATGACACAGCACCCCACATACACACAGCATGCTGCACACATGCACACACACCCTATGCACAAAGCACACTGCATACACACATATGCACATATGCAGCACATCACACACGGACACACACACCTTCTACACACACATACACACACACATATACACACACACACACACACACACACACACACACACACACACACACACTGGCAGAAGTGATATGGTGCTAATGCTGGCACGTAGACTTTTCTGGAAGGAAGCGGCCACCACAGTGTACTGAAGGGAAGATGAGAGAGACCCTTGGGCCCTGGGTCCAAATGGAAGGAGAGTGACTGGCGGAGGAGCATCAAGCTCTCTGATACACAGGGCGGTATCTTCGTCAGCCTCAGTCAGTTTGCAGCTAAGTGCAGCCCAGGGAACATCTTCAGGCTGTGCTCCATCAAACAGAACTGCCTAGAACCTGAAATTCCCAGCCCGCAGAATCCAACGATTGATTGTTGTCTAAACTGCCAAGTTTTCAGCCGAGTTGTTACTCAGCAATAGATTACCAAGAGGAAGTGGTTTTTGAGTTACCGAATGGTCACCGGAGCAGCAGCTTCACTACGTAGGCTAAAGTTGAAAACGGACTAACAGATGAGGTAAGACCCAGCCCATCACTCTGCTCACATGAGAGATGAGAGGAGAGCACTCAGCAAAGCCTGTCTGTATTTGTCCAGTCTTCACTGGTGTGTCTCATAGCTCAAAGTGGAATATCATCCTATGCATTGGAATATCCTTAGTGGGTCTTAGACAATGCCATCTTTGCTCCCCTCCATAGGGAACAAAGAGGGGACAGAGAACACGACACAGCTCATTTATCTTGACAAAGAAAGATTACATGGAAACTGGAGGGATAGCTCAGTGGTTAAGACCTTATAGAGGACCTGAGCTCAGTTCAGTTCCCAGCACCCCAGGGGCTCACAACTCCCTGCAAATCCAGCTCTGTGAGGGATCTGATTTTTTCTAGCTCCCATGGGCACCTTCTCTGATACACACACACACACACTCACACACACACACACACACACACACACACAAACACAACGATAAAGGAGGCAGTGAACTAAAAGAGGATTAGATACAATGAGAACGCTAAAGGGTGACATAAAAAACTGGTACCCACAATTTAAAAATCACGTGGGCCCACAGCTCCCGTCGAAGTCAGCCAGCCGTCTTCACACTGTGGGGACTACAAAGCAAGCACTGCTTGGCAGGACAGAACAACCCAATATTTGATACTCATGATGATGATCATGACCCCGAGCAGAAAGCACAGATTAAATGTTTCTCAGCCTCGATTTTAAAAGGCAAGGACTGCATAAAGAACACCCAGAAACAACATCATGCCAAATGGCTAAAACAAATACATGCAATGCTCAAGGGCTCGGCTTCAGTGACGTGGAGACGAACCGGCATGGAAGAGTTGGCGTCGGATAAATGAGCCATTGCTCTATCCCCAGGATGACCCGCTTGTGTTCCAAGCTCTGGCTAGCATGAAGCCTTCCACTAAATGAAAAACGAGCTTCACTTGTGCGCAGCTCTGAGCTTACGTGCGCTCTCTAAAACCTTCCTGGGAAGTTTTTTGGACAGGTGTCTCTTTTCCAACAGCATAGTATTTGGACACTGCATTTTAAATATGTGCAGATGAAATGATATTCCACGCTTGTATTTCACGTCTAACCAGATGGGATAGCAGTAGTGAGAGCTGCACAAGAATCCTCCGTGGATGGTGAACGGAGATAAAACCTCACCTCCTGGTGACCCTGAACAGAGCCTCATGGTCATAAGCTCCAGAATGAGTGCTTTATTGCCTCAAATCTTTGATGATTTAGTATGCATGGGCCAACATCTGCTGTCTTGTTTCCACACACACTAACAGTATTTTCCTTTTTCAAAAGGATTTTGGAGACAATAGAAACTGACTTTGCCACCTGCAGGCCCTTAAGAACTTGGAAAGATGCGCATGTTGGCAGAATCCAGCTGCCAGGCGGTCAGGTCACACTTCCTCTATGTGGTGTTTTGAGAGGTATCCAGATTTGAATTCTTCTAGAGGGAGACATGACAGTTTCCTATGGCTCCCTCTTCCAGAGTATGCTCTGATGTCTTCTGTTGGCTTGTCGTATCGTGCCTTGCTTTGCTGCTCCAGTTTCTGAACATTTGACACTGTAGTTAGACTCTTAGTTCTTCCATGTGCTTGTGTGTGTGTGTGTGTGTGTGTGTGTGTGTGTGAGAGAGAGAGAGAGAGAGAGAGAGAGAGAGAGAGAGAGAGAGAGAGAGAGAGCACAGAGGCCTACTTTAGAAATCATTCTTAAGGCACTGGCTATCTTATTTCTTGAGGCATGGTCTCTCTCATTTATCCTGGGCCTCACAGATTTGCATAGACTGGCTGGTCAGTGAGCCTCAGGAATTCTGTCTCTGCCTCCCTGGTGCTGGATTTCAAGTGTGAACCTCCATACGTACCTGTTCTTTCTCTCCCTCTCTCCCTCCCTCTCTCTCTCTCTCTCTCAGATTTTGGAGATTAAACTTGGGTCCCTGTGCTTTTGAGGCAAGCCCTTCATCAACTGAGCCATCTCCCCTCTAATCTCTGTAGAGGTCAGACACTGCTGTAGGGCAGTTTTGTACCTTTTTGGTTTCAAGTGCCTATTTTTAAAGGGCAGAGATTCTGGTGACCGATACCAATACCAAAAGGAGCGTGTTAGCATGCGTGTGAGACAACCAGTGCAACAGTGTCCACGTGTCCCAGAACCTGGGAGAAATGCAGGCTGTTTCAGCTACACACGCTCTTCTTATAGGTAGGGGATATGCCATTGCTGTCCACAGCTTATGGCCAAGCTCTGTGAAAGACGCTGGGCATGTATCTGGGGATCTAACCAAGGAGATCATTCAAAATCTGCAGAACAGCCGCTGGAGCTGGAGCTCAGGTGGCAGAGGGCTTTGCCTAGCATCCACAGAGCCTTGACTTTGAGCTCAGGTGGCAGAGAGCATTGCCTAGTGTCCACAGAGCCTGGAGTTTGAGCTCAGTTGGTAGAGGGTCTTGCCTAGTATTCACAGAGCCTGGAGTTTGAGCTTCGCGGTTCATAAAACAGGCATGAAGTGCATGTCTGTAATCATAGCACTAGGAGGCAGAGGTAAGAGGACCAGAAGTTCAAGGTCACTGTCCTCCACAAAGGGAGTTCAAGGCCAGCCTGGCTCACATGAGACTCTTTTCAGTAACATATGCAAAACTTTATTGTGTATCTTCCTGTGTACCAGGCTAAAGGCCAATGTGTCTCATGGCCATTATCTCTTTCAACTCTTTTAACAGTATAAGTTCATTAACACCTTATAAGGATTCTTGATGCAAACTCTATTTTATTTTTCATTTATGTGTATATACCTCTGTCTGTCTGTACGCCATGTATATGTAGTACCCATAGGCCAGAATAGGGGCATTGCCCCTCTCCCCAGCCCCAAGTTGGAGTTCCAGGTGTTTGTGAGGCATCTGATGTAGGTGCTGGGAATGGAACTCTGGAAGAGCAGCAGCAAGCCCTTTTAACTGCTGAGCTATTTCCCCATCCCTGGATGCATACTTTTCAAAAACAGAAGGGAACTCTGTCTAAAGGCTTGAAGGGTACTTTAGCATTTTCAAAAATCTACATTCATTTATCATATAAATAATATTAAGAAGGACTGGGTAAAATACCCAGATTTTGAGTATAGCTGTTCCCCAAATCTGGATGAAAGGTTTTTAAGACTTCAGTGTTTGTATGAATTACAACTCAAGGTGGTATATGGTACAATAACACACAGTGTATTTTATGGACAGCCTAAGGGATTTTTAATGGTAATTCTGACTCTGGGCAATTCTCTCCCACTCAGAAGCTCGTACTTAAGGCATACAGTTATGTTCTGTGTTATGAGCCCTGGTTCTAGCTTATCACAACATGAACGTTGCTTCAAAAATCATTCCAGCAAAATTAAAATACGCTTACTGCAGTATACAGACTCTTAGAGGACTGCATACTTTCCCTGGGCTTTGTGTTCTTGTGCAGCCACAAATGGGACCTGTAACTTGACTTTATTTATTAAGACAGGGTCTCATCATGTAGCCCAGGGTGACCTCAAGCAGATGGTCATCTCTCCTGAGCCCCCAGAGTGATGGATGGTGTTACAGGTGTGCACCATCTTGCCTGGCTTGTGACTCACTTTAGTGACCATGACAGACAGGGCTTCTATCTCCATCTTTTAGGAGTCTTTCTCTTGCTGCTCTTGGAAGCTGAGTTTGAGATGCCGAGTGTTGGAGGTGTGGTCCTAGGTCGTCTCTGGGAGCTGAGACTAGCTACCTGTGAGCAGCCAGAGCCTGAGTCCCAGGGCAGCCACCTGTGAGCAGCCAGAGTCTGAGTCCCAGGGCAGCAGGAAGCCATCTAAAGCCATAGTTGACACATGACTGCAACATATCCAGTTCCTGAGCTAGAAGACCTGCCTAGAATGCTAGAGTGCAGTGTACAGCTATTGCGGGATATATGACATTCAAAGTGAAGCCTAAGTATAAAGAAATTCACTGCCCTGCAACAACAGATAAACAATAAACAGAATTGGATGATACATCTAGGATTACGTCAAGGCCTAACATTGAACAAGACTCTCATCCAGTTAAATTCCCCCCAGGGGAACTGAGTTCTAAGCAGAGAATGTACTTGTCCTGGGTCTTTGGGTTCCAATCCCACCCCTCCAAGGTCTCCTGAGACCATAGCACATCTCTCCTCTCCCCTAACAATAAAATAAAAGTTTGGCCTATATGACATGTCAGGGCACATTAATCTTTGGTCAGGTCTCCTCTCTCCTGGGCCCACCCTGCCTGTGTGGTCTGTGCCCTTTAGATACTTGTTTATAAAGCACCTCCCAGAGGTGGAGGGAAAAATAAAACCCCGTGTGTGTAAAATCATTTCTCTTATTGCTGCAACTAAATACCCAACAAGAAGTCACTTAAGGGAGGAAGGGTGAACTCTGGCTCACAGTCTCAGGGGAGCCAGTTCACCTTGGCGAGGAGGGACTGGAGAGCTGGCAGTGAAGAAGATAGGAAACAGGGTAGGCTGTAAACTCTCAGATCTCGCCCTCAGCAAGGGCTTCCCCCAGAAGTTCCACCTCCTGAAAGTTTCACAAGATCCCCCAACAGCTTCGGCTGCTGGGACCAAGTATGGAAAGGCGTGGGGACATTTTATATTTAGTCACATTTGGGAGGTGTTGCAGTGAAGGGCAGTGGACCTCAGGGTCTCCCAGCGCTGTCATTCGCTGACACCCACGGAACATGGCCAACCGTAGGGAAGGGCTGCTAGCATTTTCCATGTACCCCTGAGCTTTCCTCCCACTTTTGTCCCCCCAGTTTAAGGATTAGTATCTCACAGAGGATAATAGGTAGGTCAACACACTCCATAATAACAAGCAAACTGTCCTCAGGTGAAAAGAATCCAGGTCAGCGGGTCCACATGTCCTCCCCCCCCCATCCCCAAATAGCTTTGAGTGACAGGAACAGCAGAGCAACTCAGACCCACGTAGGGACAATGGCTATTCTTGACACAGAGGAGGGAGAGACGATATGGGCTCACAGCTCAGTTAGGCCCACTGGTGAACAACTACAGCTCTCCTTCCCTATGGAGAGCCTGAAGAGTGTCAGTCTTGTGCCCCTGATTGACTGCTGTTGTTCAAACCACACCCCTTCCCCCCCACCTCCACCCCACTCGGGAAAGTACAAGAATAAATATTAACCCCAAACTCCAAAGGCTTCCCAGGAGCTCAGAGGGGAGACTCAGCTTTAACCTGTGCCCCCCAATGTGCTAGAGTTTAACTGGAGTCATATGACCCATCCAGATAATGGGTTGTTTTCTAAGAGAAACACAGAAATGTCCAACACCAACTCGACATAATAAAGGAGAATAAAATAGTCATTATGAATAAAATATGTGGGCAGGAAAAAAATGTATAAATGATCGGAGCCTGCTGACACTGAAAAGCCTTTTTAACTGCCTTCCAGGCAAAACACATATTTTTCAAACTCCCGTTTTTTTTTTTTTTTTTTTTTTAGCCTCCCCTGGTGACCCAGGGCAGTTCAGTGTGTTGGTGACATGGATCATTTCGAAGTGTTGTTGGCCTTTTGCTAGTTACAACATCAATTTCTCCAAGTCCTCAGCTGGTTTGCAGCCTACACACACACACACACACACACAGACACACACACAGACACACACACAGACACACACACACACACACACACACACACACACACACACACAGACACACACACAGACACACACACAGACACACACACAGACACACACACACACACACACACACACATAGACACACACACAGACACACACACAGACACACACACACACACACGCACATGCACACACACATGTGCTCAGGCATGCTATACAATTGAGATGCCTGGCTCTGCTCATTCCATGTAGCAGTTGGCATTAGTTTTCAGCACACCAGATGATGCCACCAGTCATGGCCGCCACTTCTGCATCACCAGGTTTGAACTCTGCTAGTAAACAAGACCCGGCATCCACATTTTCCTCAGCTTACCCTTCTGAGGTCAAAGAAAAGGGACAGGAAGCCTATAGAGGACTGAGAGCAGCCTATGGCCAGTCTTCCCAGGGAGCTGTAATCTTTGGAGAGAGGGGCATGGCATTCACTCCCAGCTTATGAGCCCCTTTATTCTGTTTCCCTCTTATTATTTTCCCGATGTTAGACACTGTCCTTGGCTCTTGGAAATATGCCACCTCTGCCTTCATGACCCTTACTGTGTGTGGGTAATATGTTTGGAAAGAACACTGCAGGCTCTCCCACCTCTCTCCCTGTGCCTGTGGTCTAGCCTCAGCCTCTTGAAGTACTCACTCTGCTTGACTTTATTCCTTATCTTTGTCCAGAGGCACCTTCAGCCATTTCCAGAAACACTTGGAAGACCTGTCAGACCTTTTCAAGGGTCACAAGGGGTATGAACCTTAAGGTGCTTCAGTTCAAACCTGATGGTACGTTAGATTATGGGGCTTTAAAACTCTCCCAGGCCCAGCTTGACCTGGGGTAGGGGTGGGAACAGATGTAAAGCTATTGGTCTTTATGTGCAATGTTTAAGCTATCTATTGCAGATAAGAAAGGCTAAGACCACAAAACAAAATAGCCCCCAACCCTCACCATCCCAGCCACTCCTAGGCTGTAACTGTAACTGGGCACAGTTCAGAGTGCTCTCCAGATAATACACAGCTGAGGCTGAGAAACCTGTAGGCATTAGAGCGCCAATGGCCTGGAGAGGGAGCCAGGGAAGAGGCAGCCACTTGCAAAGGGTCAAAACAAAACAGCCGCTAGTGCTTAGAAGCATGAGCCCCTTAAACCTACACAAGCCTACCCAAGCCAGCCGCTGGAGCTGTGCTTAGAAGCATGAGCCCCTTAAACCTACACAAGCCAGCCACTGGGAGCTGGGCTTGGGTTAGTTGCCTGTTGGCCTACAGTGGGCCTGCAGGCCTTTTGTGTGTGAGCTAGGAAGGACAGAGGAGAAGGGAAGGGAAGCAGTGAGAATTTTCCTACCAAGGGCAAGTTGAGGAGTCAGGACACAGCTAGGGCGGGCATGAGCCATCAACTCTCAGTACCACATGGAGCCTCATTGGGCTATCCTAGGCAAGTCACTGGGCTATCTTAGGCAAGTCACTGGGCATCACAAAGTCTCCCTTTCCTCATTTTGGGTTAGCCTGTTTCTGGAAATTCTCTGCTTTTCTTCTGAGCCTTAAAGTCCCGTGTCCTAGGAAACACCTTGGGAGGGGGTGCGGGAGGGGTGAAAAGCAAGATGGTTGTTTGTAGCACGCCTTGGTTGTAGGTGATTGCATCTCTTTGCAGACTTGGTAGCGAGGATAACTGTCTTTATGCACAGTGCCTGGGAGTGGGCCAGTGTCTGATGAATGAGAGCTATTGCGACCCATTTTCTTCTCACAGGGCGAGGCACCCAATAATATGGATAAAATCTGTGCTCACCTGAGCCTTTGATTTCATTACATAAATTAGGAAGCGTCTTCTCTGTTAATTATGAGGGCGCATTTCTCAACCACTTAATGATACCTTCATTCATTGCCTGCTTTGTAAATCTTTGCTGCCAATGGTAGGTTCCTTGTGTCAGCAAATTATCTAAATATTTAGTTGTTTTTTTCCCCCTTCCCAAGTTCCATGGCTTTGTGCTACTGCTGAGGGCAGAGTCTTAGCCACAAATCCAACTCTAACCTAGAAACCTCACTCCCTTCTTTCTCTGGCATGGCTGATGATGTTGGAGTTGGGGTTGCCTCTCTCTCTCCCATCTCTGGTATACCTGCTCTGTCTACCAAAGGAGTCACAAGAAAAACAGAACACTCATTTTCTATTCCTTCAGACATGGTCCAGGGCAAAGCTTTGGCAGCTAGGATGCTTATCTGATTCTGATTTCCAGTCCCACCTTACCTTGTCTTTCCAAAGGAAAGGACAATGGGTGACATGGAAGGGAGCAGGGAGCTGAGGGGTGTCCAGTTATACCACACCATAAAGATGCTACGAGGACTCATAGCATCTTTATACCAGAATAAAGGAAAGAAAGAGAGAACATGGTTGGCTAACCCTGGAGCTCTGTGGGCCCACACTGGATAATTCCCAGAGTTCCATTCATCTCCTTTTTTCTGACTTAGGTGCTGGGGACAAATAAAAGTAAAGTTCAGAGAGTATAATATACATGTGTGTGTATGTATATATGATATACGTGTATACATGACGTGTGTGTGTATATATATATATATACACATATACCATATACATACACGGACACATGACATATGTATACATATACACATACCATATACACACACATGCATATATACACATATGTATATATATGTATGTATATACATATATGTGCATATATACACACACATCATATATCACACATATGATATATGTATATATCACTTGTATACACACATATATAATATACACACATGTAGACACACAGATACATATATGTATATATACATGTACATACATGTATACACATGTACACATATACATATATTTTCATATATAAACACATACATATATGATATGTCATCTTTGTCATTATATATACATGTATACACACATATAAATATACACACACACACATATATATACATATATATGTATATGGTAGAAGGAACATACCATATATGATGTATATGATACACACACACTCCTAAATGTATGTCTGTGTACCACATGTGTGCCCTGCTCTTGGAGGCCGGAAGAGTGCTTCAATCCCAAGTGACTGGAGTTACGGATGGTTGTGAGCCACCTTGTGTGCTGGGAATCAGACCTGAGTCCTTGGTAAGAGCAGCCCATGCTCTCAGCCACCGAGGCCTCTATCCAGCCCCCCAGGTGGCATCCTTGAAAGTTCATTCCCAGATCTTTACTGCATGGTTTGGGACAAGGAACTCCATGGCTCATCTAGTTAAGAGAGAGGGAACATTTCCAGTCCCATCTTATCTTGTCTTTCCAAAGGAAAGGCCAACAGGTGACACGGAAGGGAGCAGGGAGCTGAGGGGTGTCCAGTTATACCACACTACATATAAGGATGCTACAAACAGCTCAGTATCACAGTGCAGTAAGTGCAGAAGGCCCTGAAACTGAGTCATGAGTTGTTCAGAGTCACGTTGCCACCTTGCATAACTGCTCAGTGTGGGTCTCAACTGAGGGGCAGCATGTAAGGATTAACTCAGAGGGAAAAGGGCCATGTTTACCTCTGGTTGTCTTAGGGAAGTGCTCAATGCTGCTAAGATGTGAAAGTGAGAGAGGAATGTTCTGCAGAGACAGAACTGGCAGTCCATGTGTATCAAGTATCTACTTCAAGGCAAATCCTGCTCCAAATTCTTCTGACATGTTCAGTTTATGCAACTCCTTGAATAGTCCTGCAGAGTAGCCTGCTCCTTCCTCCTCCTCCTCCTCCTCCTCCTCCTCCTCCTCCTCCTCTCCTCCTCCTCCTTACCCAGATGGAGGCAACAGGACACCACAGAGGTCTCTTATTTTACCCAAGACCTCACAGCAGCGAATTCCAAGCTGCTGATTTTAGCTTTTGGTTCTCACCCATGATCCTAAAAGGTTTCACTCACCTAGGCAAAGTCACTAAGAACTAAGTGTCTGCAAAACTCACGGACGTTTCAGGAGGGCACCTGATGGAGAGATGAATAATGTCTGAAAGCATTTTCCTTCCTTTATTCCTTCCTCCCTTCCTCCCTCCCTCCCTCCCTTCCTTCCTTCCTTCCTTCCTTTCTTTTTCTTTCTTCCTTTCCCTTCCTCCCTCACTCCCTTTCTTTCCTACTTTGTTCCTTCCTTCCTTCCTCCCTTCCTTCCTTTCTTTTTTTATGTATATGTACCTAGTATGCTTGTGTGATACACAAATGAGTGTGCATGGGAGCACATGTGTGCCTGTATTGAGGGGCAGGGTTGACACTGGTGCCTTCGTTGATTGCTTTCTGCTTTTTTACTGAGGCAGAGTCTCTGCTGAAGCTGGGATCCTGTAGATAGCTAGTTTGCCCTTGTTCCTTTGTCTCTGAATCCCCAGTGCTGGGGTTATAGGCTGCCCCACCTTTGCAGGAATGAAGATGTTGGGGTCCTTACTCTGGGAGGCACGACTGCTCAGCAAGTGCTTACCCATGGCGTCTCCCTAGTCCCCAACATTTCAAACACTTAAAAACCTCATGTGACCACAGGCTGAAATATAAGAGATCTTCACGAAAATTCCAGTTTGTTCAGGTTTGTTAAGGTCACTTCCGGTTTTGCTTTTAAGGTTAAACTACAAGACATATCCAGTATTGCTCTGAAGAAAGGAATCTTTTCAGACTGGGAAAATGGGGTTACAGGGCTTGAGGGGGGGCTGGGGGTTAAGAGAGCTTGCTGCTCTGCAAGCTGGGTTTCCAGCACCCACTTCAGGTGACTCACAACCACCTGTTTCAGGGGATCCAATGTCCTGCTTTGAAATCTGCAGGCACCATTGCGTACACGATGTATCCATAGATGAGTAGGTACACACAGGCATGTAAATGCTTTATTTTTTTTTAAAAGATGGACTATGAAGCAATATTTTCTGAACTGAAAAACACCTTCATGGATTAAGCAATTAAGTTTCTGGGGAACAGACCATGCCCATGGCCTAAAAGTAACTTAAAATGCAAAGTGGATGCAGAGCTTATGTAGCTGCGGCTTCTCTGTGGCATGTCCAATTTTGAAATTATTTCCATTTCTATGTTTCTGAAGAGGGAGAATGTAGACAGGGGTGCATGCCAGTCCTAACTAAGAGGCTGCTTGTAATGGCTACCCTCTGACAAAGAGGAAATCAGGCTCTTAAGATGGAGAGCCACTGAATCCATCAGACACAGCCCAGGGCAGGCTCCATACTGGGTTTTATTTGTTTCTTTGTTTTGGTTATTTATTTATTTAATTTTGGTACAGAAAAACAAATTTGGATGGGTAGAGAGGCGGGGAGGAGTTGGCAGAGGAGAAACATGATAAGATATATTGTCTGAGAATATTAGAAAACCTTTCTTCCTGCACAACATGCATATCTGCTGTCTAGAGATGCAGGGGAGTGTCTGATCTCCTGGGACTGGAGTTACAGATGGTTGTGAGCCACCATGTGGATGCTGGGGATCAAACTCAGGTTCTCTGGAAGAGCAGTCAGTGTTCTTAAGGCCATCTCTCTAGCCCTCTCTGTCTATATTTTATTTTCATTTATAATTTGTCTCTTTGAGACGAAGTCTCAAGTGGTCCAGGCTGGCCTGGATATCCTTGTCTCCTTTCCTCCAGCTCCCAAGTATATAGACTCAAGATGTCTACCAGCACACACAGTTCTGTCTCTGTGTGCTTTAAAAAAATTAAATTTTATTTATATGTATGTGTGTGTCTGCCACATATGTGCTGGTGCCCCTCAAGGCCAAGAGGAGGTGTTGGATCCCACGAAACAGGAGTTACAGGAGGTTCTGAGACACCCAACATAGGTGCTGGGAACTAAACTCAGGCCCTCTGTGAGAGCAGCAAGCACTCTGAAATGCTGAGCCATCTCTTTAGCCGCTGTGCGCGTATTTTAAAAGTTTTATCAATTTCTTGCCCTGTTGCCTGTGCTGTGTGCCTTTATTGTAATGAAACTGCCGCTGAGAATCTGAAGTCTACTGTCTTAAAAGGTGAAACTGCAGCCACAAATCTGAAGTCTATTGTCTTAAATGGTGAAACTGCAGCCGCGAATCTGAAGACTATTATTTCATAAGGTCCATGTGGTTGGGAGGGGACAAGGCCTGGAAAGGGCTGCAGAGGCCCAGCTGCTTACTTTGAGGAGCCCACGGAAATGATCTCTGACCTCACAGCCCGGCTCTAGCAAGGGGGCGTGGCTCCATTGATTACTCGGCAGCTATTTTGAGTAATGAGATGGCGCTCCTGCACAGCAAGAGGTAGATTTTCCTCTGTTCATGTAAATGTTATGGAAATGAGAATTTATTAGTCGGCATCCCGGAAACCCACCCGTAAGGCTTGATGTTTTCCCTGCAAGGCTCAGGTGGACTGAGAGAGGGCTTCTGCTAGGTTCTCTGGCATTAGCAGGAGGGGCTCGACCTTCCTGCTGTCAGCAGGGCTGACACTGTCCTGATGATGCACAATTCCAGGGAAACACGAAGAAAGTTCCAGATATACTATTAACAGCCACCTCCCCCAGGCCCCCAACTCCAACGCTGTGGAGAGACAGTAGTTGTTGGAGATGTAGAAAATTTCTTCTCAGTGTCAGTGTTTGCTAGGACGGAAAGCTTCCATCTCATGCTTCTGAGTTCACCAGAGAATAAAATTTGATCATTACCACGCTTGTCTGAAACTAGATTAATAAAGGCAAAAGAAAGCTCAAAAGCATTTCTATGGAGAATTTGTCAAGCCCCCTCCCCAGGGTGCTTCTCTTTCTTCCTGAGAGGGTATCACATAGCCCAGGCTGGCCTCAAACTCTTTAAGCAGTCAAGAGTGACGCTTACATCTTTCAGTCTCCACAACCAGTGTGCTCAGATTATAACTGTGCACTCCCTCACCTGCTTTATGCAACCATGGAGATCCAGTCAGAACGCCAGGCACGCTCAGGAAGCTTTCTACCAACTGAGCCAGTTCCTAGGCTGCCAGGGTTTGTCTCCCTCAGCCCAGCGGTCCTCGTGTGCTTTGTTATTTGACTTCAACCCTTTATGAATGGCCATTAGGGAAACAAGGATTCAGTGACTTCTGCCTCAATGCCGTTCTTTAAATCCTTGGCCACATCCAAAGTTGAAGTGTGTGGACCCTGGCATTGCCATTCCCCCTTCATAGGAGGCCAAGTGGTATCTGGTCAGGAATACGTGATCCACACATGGAAGGTGAAAGCTGGCTTCCCCAGAGCAGCTTGCCAGCGCCAGTCACGATGGTAATGAACTCCCAAGGCCTCCTGGGTACTTATTCCACCAGGGGATTTCCCCCTTTTCCTTTTCCAAGAGAGTTCTCAAAACTGATTTAAATATTATGATACTCTCATCTCTGAGTGCTAAGTGGGAGACGCATTCACGTTGGCTGGGAAACCTTTTAAAATATAGACTTTCCTTCCCTCAAATGGCACTGCCACAAAGGTGAATGTTCTCCTAATAGACGGTTCCTTTAACACACACACACACACACACACACACACACACACACACACACACACCATGAAAGCTGAGGCTGCAGGATGGCTCTGTGCTTTTAGCAAGGTTAATGTTGCTAAGCAACTAAGTAACCATAAAAAGAGAAGCAGGTACCCATTGAAAGGAAATGTCGCTCGTGTGCAAAGACAAGACTTGCCTGTCGATCTTTAGGCAGGAGAGTTCTTCCCGTTACCACTTTGCCGCTGCAGCTCTGGACTGAAGCAGGCTATGTGCAAATACGGGAGGGTTGGCCCTGGGGGATGGGCAGGAAGGACCAGCTATTGAGAATATACAAGCTGAGAAGTGTCATTAGC
>NW_022196897.1:156059198-156071698 GCF_008632895.1 Mastomys coucha | reverse complement strand
ACCCCATTAGTATGACTGGTCTGTCCAAACAAGCTGGCTCTCTCACAAACTGGGTGTGGCTTCTCTTTTCTATGGGCGAGATGGGATTCTGGAACTATCCATCATTTCTTGAGCTAGGACTTTGCCCAGGAACAAGAAGATTTTCAGGCTCCTAATGCCCCCTCCTTCCTGGGAGACTGCCACCATTGAGGACTGCATGCATACAGTTTACGAGTGTTGGGACGCAGAGTCTTATCTATAGGGCAAAAAAATGATTCCCACAAACCTTATGGGCTGGACAGGTTTCGGCCTCAACATAGGCAATTTCTGCTTCATGAGGGACGTTCTCAGAATTGAGACAGAAAGAAGACTTAGATAGACACTTGGCTGAATACTTTGTAAGGACCAGAATGTACTCTGAGGTTAGGAGTGGGAGGAAGAGGAGGGAGAGGGAACTATAGGGCGCAGTATAGTTTTATGTCAGTTTGACACAAGCTCGAGTTATCCAAAGACAGTAATCTTAGTTGAGAAAATGCCTCTGTAAGATCCAGCTCTAAGGCATTTTCTTGATTAGTGATTGATGGGGAAGGGCCCAGCTTACACGGGTGAGTGATGTCATGCCTGGGTGAGCGGTCCTGAGTTTTTTAAATAGGCTGAGCAAACCACGGGGAGCAAGCCAATGAGAAGCACCCTCCACGGCCTCTGCATCAGCTCCTGCCTCCACAGCCTCTGTCTGCATCAGCTCCTGCCTCCATGGCCCCTGTCTGCACCAGCTCCTGCCTCCATGGCCCCTGTCTGCATCAGTTCCTGCCTCCATGGCCTCTGCATCAGCTCCTGCCCTCCGTGGCCTCTACATCAGCTCCTGCCTCCATGGCCTCTGCACCAGCTCCCGCCTCCATGGCCTCTGCATCAGCTCCTGCCCTCCATGTCCTCTGCATCAGCTCCTGCCTCCATGGCTTCTGCATTAGCTCCCACCTCCAGGTTCCTGCCTGCTTGAGTTCCTCTCCTGACTTCTTTAATGATGAACAGTTGTGTATGTGTAAACTTTTCAGTCATGGTGCTTCATTACAGCAATAGTAACCCTAACTAAGACAAGGAGAGAGAGAAGGAAAGAGGAAGGGATGGAGGGAGGGAGGGAAGAAGGGAAAAAGAGAGAGAGGGAGGGAGGAAAGAAGGGAGAGATGCAGAAAGAGACAGAGACAGACAGAGAGGAGAGGAGAGCATGAAAAAGGGCTATCTATCTATCTACATCAAACTTCATTTATGTGTATGTATGTGTATATGTATGTATGTATGCATCTAAACATCTATATCTATTCATCTATCTGTGATCTGTCTGTCTGTCTGTCTGTCTGTATTCCCCCTTCTCTGCTCAGTGGTACTTTTCTTCTTATTGGATGGGACCTGGACCTGGGATGCAGTCTTTCACAGGTTAGCAGGATGCCTTCCATTGCTGGGCTTCAACCTCTCTAGCCCTTCGTCAGGGCCTCCTGCTTTGGCAGCCTTTAAGCTCTTCTGTACCCAGGCCTCTTGAGTCTAGCTCCACAATCCCCGCCATCATCCCTCTGTCTCAACACTCACTCCACTTTCTGTTTCTCAAGCCCATCAGGTTTCTTCTTGAGTGTCAGTCTTGAGTCTTCTGCAACTTATGCTCCCTGGTCTCTCATGCCAACCTTCTTGATTATTTGTGTTTTGTCGCAGGAAGTCCACCTCTTTGGAGTAGACTCAAAAACCCCAGGCTTGCTTTGTAAAGGGTACCTCCTTCTTTTAGTTCATTTTCCCTCCTTGTAAGAAACAGACCCAGGGGCTCTGGAGATGCTCCATTAATAAAGCCCTCGCAGCACACGTGTGAGAACTGGAGTTCCCTTCCCTGTCAGTCACTTACTGGAGCAGTGCCTGCACTTATAACCCCAGCTCTTGGTAGGTGGAGACAGGAGAATGCTTTGAATTCACTGGCCAATCAGCTTAGCTGCCTCACTGAGCCCCAGGTTCAGTGACAGACACTGCCCCAAAAAGAACAAAAGAAAAAGGAAAATGGTAGGGTGTGTACATGCATACAGAGGCATGTGTATCCTACACGTGAACATGTGAACACAGATACATACATACACACAAAGACACAAACAAAACAACAATGGGAAACAGGCTCCAAGGTTCATTTCAAGGTAGAGTCTCTGGATCTTCCGAAGATTTTAAACTTGATTTCACATCAACGTTTTTCTTTGGGAGAAAATGGATACAGCCAGCCTAAGGACCTAACGTGACTTTGTAAAACGTTCAATCGCCTTGGCCAGGGAAAATATATGGAATGCATTGCATGGTTTGTTATTTTCCTAACCTTAGCCTGGGACTGAACATATAAAGGAATTTCTAGAAAGATGGCTTTGACCTGTGAGTAAGGCCGGGACAGGCTTAGCTACGATAAACGACAAAGGTATTTCCAGCTTGTATTTTAAGAAAAAGGAAACGGTCATGGGAGTGAGCAGCTGAGAGCGGGCTTTCCTGGAAGGGCTAGCACAGCTCACCAGCTGTGTTCAGGGTGCTCCCCACCCACCTCGGCTGCACACATGGATCTGTTCAACAAGGACACTGTGTTTGCACTAGAAGATGCTGAGCCCCTGAATGCAGGGATGCTGGGTGTTGAGAGACACATTAAGGGATGGGCTGCCATCTTGTTAGCAGAGTCAGCCCCTGAGCTGTGCAACCACACTGTGTGCTGCTGACAGACTGGCTGGCTGCCTCAAGTTAGGAGGCGGCCAGCTTAGCACCGGGAGGCCTGGCTCGAGTTGCAAATTCCTCAAAGAGACATTAATTTCTGGACTTCAGAGGAGACCAAACACCAAGTGCTCAATCTGAAATATTTATGAAGAAAGCATACCATTGTGTTTTTTTTTCTTTTAAATTGGAGATGGAACAGCTAGATAATGAGAGCTAAGGCTGAGAGGAGAAGCAGACCCTAGAGTGATGTGCTTCACAAGAGCTGGGGATTTTACAACCAACAGATCTCAATGGTAATGGGTCCTTCAGCCCATCTGAGTTAAAACACTGCAGACACTAAAACCTTTTCAGAGACAGAGACCCAGCAGCAGAGTGGAGTTAAAAGGCCAGAGGCTGCTCTGCCCCCTCAAAAGAAAGTCTGAGTTTAAGTCTCAAGTCCACCGCAGGGCTTAAATATCATGTGAACATTTCTTGCCTCTTGTCTTATATTCAAGAAAACAGACTTTGAGATATGGGCAGGGCTAGGATCTGGCCACACAGAAGAATACTAGTTTTATAGCCTTTTGTATTTCTGCCATGATTACTAATTAAATTATGCATCTATCTATCTATCTATCTATCTATCTATCTATCTATCTATCTATCTATCTATCTATCTATCTATCATCTATCTATCTGCATGCATGTGTGGGTGAATTGGGGGTGTGTGTGTATGAGCACATTCAGGCAGTGCCCTCAGAGGCCAGAAGAGGGTGTGAGACCCCTGGAGCTGGAGTTAGGGGTGAGGTGATTGTGAGCCAAGGTGCTAGGATCTGAACTTGGTTCTGTAAGAGCAACAAACACTCTTGAGGGAGGAGCCGGCTCTCCAGGCCTCCTGAAGTTGCCAGTAAGGACTCTGCTGAAGGGGGAAGGTAGGGAGTTCACCTGAAAGCAATTAGGCCCCTGCTTTACAGTCCCTCCCTTTTAAACATGATTCAAACTATATAGCCATTTGCACATGTGCTTTAACATATATATGCATCTATATATTCTTATCACAGAGATAAATTCATTTAACGTTCTTTAAAAATATATTTCAGTTACTAGTTTGAGAATCTCGTAGAACGATTTTGATTGTGGTTCCCCACTTTGCCCCCAAACTTCTCCCAAATTCACCTCACTCATCTCTCTCCTCATTCAACTTTATTATGTGCCTTGAAGTTTTACTACTTTCCATTTTAAGGAGGCAGGTGTTGGCAACAGCATCTCAGGAATCCCAGAATGGACCCGTTGACCTGCCCTCCAAAGCTATGGATCCTTTGGCATCCACCTGCTGAGTGTTATGGTTAGAAGCACATGCTATCAAATGCTGTTTATTGGCTCATCTGCAGGGCTAGCTGGTCTGTGAGTTCTCCTGTCTCCACCCCCAGTTCTCCATAAAGATTACAGACTCGTGCTATTGGGTCTGGATGCTACATGGTTTCTGGGGCCTTGAATTCAGGTCGTCACATAGCAAGTGTATTACCCACAGACCCTCCCCAGCTCCTTCTCAGGCACTGTATTTGTAAATGGAGAAGAGGACAAAACCAGACCCCAGTGACTAAGCAGACACCTCCTGCGTGGAACGCACCAGTGGTGGTGTTCTTAAATACCACGTCCTCCAAGATAAGAGAGGGATGTGAAGGGATCCAGCAGGAGGCTCCATGTGTGCCTGGGGCATGGCGGGTGCCCAAGGTCCTTCCGCAGCTGCCGAGCACTGGTGCCAGAGGTCTGCACTATCTTCACCTTGCAAAGGCGTGGAGACCTTGCTTTTCAAAGGGAAAGTTGAGAAATGAGAACCAAGAGGGGATTACTGGGAAGTTCTCACAAAGAGGCTTAAAGGACGGACGAGGAGAAGATCAAAAAGACTTAAACCAGAAAGATGCTCAGAATCTCTTGATGGACTGAAATTTTTATTGAGCTGCTGAGTTTTTTTGGACTTCTCTCAATTAAATGGCTTTTAAATGGGAATTAGCATCAGGGGTCAGGAGAGTCCTGAAGCTCGGAAGAAAGAAGAGATGACAGGGGAACAAGAATTAGGCCCCAGATGCATAATTCGTGCCCAGCAAAAATATGCTCTGAGTCTTAACTTGACTCTAATAAAATATGCATTTATTTTATAAGTTTGTAACTTTCCAAAGCAGTTCATGGAGACAGTCTTCCTTGGTCATCCTAACTGATAGGAGGCAAGTGGGTGTGGTGGTGGGGGAGATGGGGAAATGGAGAATAAAACATTGGGAGTCTATGTAGTGGAATTCCACCTGGTATGGATGACCTTCTGTGGAGCTGAGCAGACAGACATGCAATGATAAGGACCTAAGTTCCATGCCTAGAATCCAGGAGAAAATGGTATGGGTGGTGGCACATGCTTATAGCCAACCCTGGGGAATGAAGGGCGGGCATGGGGCTCGATTGCTGGCCAGCATAGCCTGCTTAGCAAGTTCCTGGTCAGTGAGAGCTCCTGTCTGAAAAACCACGTGCATGGTACCTGAAGAAAATCACACCCATGGCTGAAAACCATGTATGAAATGAAGATAGTGTCTCCCCAGTTCTTAATGGCCCCGAGACCTTGGCCAACTTATGCCAACTCTCTAAGAAGCAGCCTGACTCCCATGGGAACAGGGCTTTTGAGGGCATTTGGTAGGTTCTACAGAAAGTGGTCACTGTTGATGAACACACAGTGTGGAAGAGTGGGTGGCAGCCCGAGGTGGCTTCTATGAGCTTCCTGGCACAGAGGAAGGCAGATGGATTCTGGGAATAGCTGTGAGGTAGAGTGGATGCTTGGGCTGCAGGATTTGGGTCTGATCCCGACCAGTGGCTCAAAGCCCCATCCTCTAGGGTAGAATTTAGGACACGGATCATCCACATCCATGTTAGGGGTCCTCAGGCTTTTCAGCTCACTGTCTTTTATTTTGGTCACTGGTATCACATGGATGTTATTTATGCTCTCTCCTGGACCAGCACCCCGCAGTCTTAACAGTTAGTCATTGCTGTAAAGTTACTACATAGGAGGCGAGACCCTCAATGTCCGGTTGGCCAAAAGAAATCTAAGGAATTACTCAGACAACATTCCAAATCTCTCTCTTCCTCCTCCTCTTTTTCTTGCTTACTAATACCGATCATTTTCCTTGGCTCTTTCTCATTCTTCTGGGGAATTGAAAGCAGGATATGCCAGTGTCCCACCTCAAGGGCTTGGCTGGAAAGAGGGGGTTCTTTATGATAGAAATGGCAGTCCTTCCATCAGGTGGACAGACAGAAACCTCTATTCAGAAGGGGATGACATAGACACGGAGGTGTGAAAACCACCAACTCTTTCCTGGGTTTCAGAGGGAACTCAGGCATGGCAAGGCAGGGGACTCTACTCTCTCAGTCCTGGTGTGAATCTCGGCACCATTCCTGGATTCCCAGATGTCCTATTCAATTCTCGGTACTTATGAGTGATATTTATACCCACAATATAATAATTCTTTTCCTCATTGGATGATAGAGATTCTGTGACATGGAACGTCAAAGCCTAACTGAAGATCTAATTTTGCTCTGAGTATTTTTGACAGGTGTTCCAAGGGCTGATGTGTGGACTGTGACCTTTGCTTTAGTTCCTGAAGGGGATGCCGCCCTGTGGCTTTTCTTCATCCTTCAAGCTCGCCCTCAATAAGTATCTACCATGTAGGCCAAGAGTTGATAAAAGTTCGCATAAATAAAAGGCGTTTTAGTTTTTCCAGGCTTTATGTAGTCCCCGATGCGATCCTGAGAGTCTAACATCCAAGCGTAAAAACAGCCATGCCATATGAAAGCAAGTGCCAATAAAACTTTATTTATAAACCAGGCAGACAGCCAGGTCTGCTGACTGCTGACTAGGATAGAACTATGTTAGGTAAGTCAGCAGAGAAACCCGTAGGAACCGAGGACCTGCAGTTTGACTATCTACTTTGGCCCAGCTGCTTTCCCATCTAAGTGAACACATTCACTCATCCGGGTCCGTTTTCTGCCAAGAGCCAGCCTAACACCAGCAGCACTCTTGTTTGCTCTCTCATAGTGTTTTTGTTGGGGTTTCTGTTGCTGTGATAAAATACCATGACACAAAGCAACCTAGGTTGGGGGAAGAACTTATTTCAGCTTACAGCTCAGTCTGTCATCCCTGGGAGTCAAGGCAGGAACTCAAGGCAGGACCCTGGAATGAGGAATGAAACAGAGGGACTTGCTTTCCGCGAATTGCTCATCCTGCTTTCTCACAGCACCCAGGGCCACCTGCCCAGAGGTGATAGTAAGCAGGTGAGCTTGGGATTCTAACATCAATCATCAATCAAACAATGACCCATAGACTTCCTATAGGCCAATTCTCTGAGGCATTTTCTCAGTTAAGACCGCCTTTTCCCAGATGACCCTAGCTTGGGTCAAGTTGACATAAAACTAGCCAATATACTTACGTTTCCGGAGGGACCAGATGAGGCGACAGATCCCATAGTGTTTTGACTACACAGAATATGTTTTTAAAGGATACTGTTATAATTATAGTTTTTCTTCCCAGAAATCTGTGAGCTTTAGAGACAAGCTTGTATCTTTTAACTCTGAATTTCTTTCTTTCTTTTTCTTTTTTTTTTAGCACCTTCACTTTTATATACTAGACATACTATGACTGTTTGTTAAATAAAAAGAAAGCTGAAGAATGGGGCTGTAACTCAGTTGGCGGAGTGCGTGCCCAGCATGCAAAAAACCCTGGACTAATCTCTAGACCACATAAAGTGGGTGTGGTGGTCCAGGCCTAGACTAACATAGGGGATGAAAGGAGGAGGACTGTGAGTTCAGAGTCACCATGGACCCAGTAGTGTTGGGAATTAAACCCTGGGCTTTATGTGTGAGGTAAACGCTCTACCATTGAACTTTGGTAATAGATGTTTTAATGTGTTCTAAACTCATCACAAGGAACAGTCAAAGGTCAACAGCTTTTGAAGGAGACCCCGGCATAGCAGGGTGGGGGAGGGAGCTTCCCTTCAGACTCTGCATTGGGCACAAGCCACACCAAACACTTGCTTTCACAGAGGGATTCTTTCGTAAGGAGGGAGGAGAAGTTAAAGCGCCTGCCCTCAGACTCTCGCAGACACACAGCAGCAAATGAACTTGCAGGTGGAAGGTTTAAGAACAGAAAAGGGGAGGACGGTTAGAATGGTCTAGGACGCAGTGGCATGTTTTGATTGGGCATGTTAATTAGGTGAGCCAAAGGGGTTTTTTGATTGCTGGACTTCAATACTTTGATAGCTGGACCTTGGTAGTCAGCCTTAGGAGGAGGAAGTGGTGAAATAAGGGAACAGACCTTGGTGGCTAGCTCTAGGAATGTAATCTAATGGTTTTTAGCAAGGCAGAGGGGATGGGGAGAAGAGCAAGGCCTGCCAGAGCCAAGGTTGCTCAAACTGGCTAGAGTCCCCTTAGCCTTAATCTGTGACATTGTGCTAACTTAGACTCAATGATGCAGAGAGATCTGCCTGTGTATCTAGTAGGTTGTATGAAGCAGGAAGAGGTAGGGACCATAGTAAACTGGAGAAAATATACCCTATGCAAAGGGACCATTGTCCTTAGCTCCAATGTTTCTATGTGCCAATGTGTGACTTTCTCAAGTTTTTGAGAAGTTGGAAATCTGTATATTTAAGTCTATTTCTTAGATTTTTAAATATTGGTAGCTAATCCTCAAATTTAAATCAATAATCCTTGTTCTCAGACCATTTGGAACTCTTCTGTAATTTCTGGAAGATATAAATGGAAGTCATAATTAAAAAATTAGAAAATCCTTAGGTTTCATTGTGGTACACCACAGCCTGAGTGAATGGCCTTTCCTGTTGCTGTAAGATCTCACATCATTTCAAAAGCAGGCCCTAGAACGTGCTAGGACATCACTATTCGCTCCTAGTATTGGAAGTTGGTTTATTAGTCCAACTTCCTGGAGAAACCTGTCTTTCTGTTTTGTCCTTTCTGTCTTCAGCTCAGATCTTCCTCTTTGGACACTTCCCTACACTTGTCTGAAGCAGCATTGTGGGGCTGGACAGTCACGTGACTGGGAAAGCCAGTCTGGAGCAAGAATGAGGTCAAGATGTGCCCAAACACACGTGTGTGAAAATCTTGTCCCGAGAGCGGCAGGCACAGGGCTGTTTCTTCTTTGCTTTGGGACTGCATGCCCCAGCGCATGGAGGCCTTATGACTGTCACCCCCACCACCCTTGAGATAGTCCTGTCGCCTGGTGGCCAAATTATAGGTTAAACTTCCTCTCTCCCTATTAGGATGTGTTCAGCAAGCACATGTAAATGAAGCATTCCGAGGCCCAAGGCCCTAGCCAATGATGTTCATTCACTGTAAAAACCCTACCCACTAAGCTTTATATAGCCCCCGTTGACCCCCAGGTAAAGAGAGCTGTCTCACTGAAAACCATCTCCAGAGAAGGCTATTTCCCCCACACTCAGCCCATCTGAGATCTTGCTAACTCACCCACTCGGCCAAGCTTTGCTCCTTCCAGTCCAGCCCCCTGTGTAACAACAGGTGCCTGGATGCTCTGAGGACAGAAGTTGACCTGGGCCAGCATAGCATTTCTCCCTGTGGCTCTCGAAGCTGCCTCTTTTGGGCTGGGCATAACCATCCCCTTCCTGAAGCAGCTCTACTGTGACTTCCGTAGCTGTTGAACACATAGCTGAATGAGTAAATGCGTTAGACTAGGTGTTGGGAGATGGAAGGCTGCTGGCTGCCCCAGTGTGAGGACCCCCTCAGCTCCCACATAAAAACTGTCTGAGGAGCTACTGTAATCGCAACGCTAGGGAGGTGGATACAGAAGGAATCTTGGTGCTTCCTGGCCAGCCTGGCTAGCTAGTGAGACATTAGCTTGAAGATCCTTAAGAAGAGTCCTCACCCCATCATCAATAATGTGTAAAACTGGAAACCCAAACCATAGGTTGTTGACCATGGCCAAAAGAATGGGTTCAGTGTGTATCCGTGGCCCTGGGTGGACACAGGATGTTCTGAAATGCCTGGAAGGTCGTATGATATCAAGATGGAGAGTCTTGATTAAAAACACATGTACCAGCATCCCCTCCCTTAAAAGTCTGTCCAGCTGGCCTGTCAATTCCCAGGGCCAGGAAATATCCTGAGGGGAAACTGACTTTTCTGAACACTTTGGAAAGAGTATAAAAAGCCCACCTAAAGATGTAGGCTGGCACAATGGTCCCTCCGGCCGCCGCGCTGCGCTGCCCACTCTCACTCCTCCACAGTGCTCCGTTTTACTCTTCAATAACACCCCTCCTGTCTCCTGTGCTCCTCTGTGCACCTGTGGCTGAACTCTTGCCACAGAGATCACAAGGACCACGCAGGACCATGGAGTCAACGAGTGCAGAGCTTGATCCCAGGGTCAACATAGGAATGTAGAAATCCCTTCAGAGGCAAAAGAAATCCACACCGCTGGCATACTAACATGGTGGCTCTTTAGTGTTATCTTAAGCATCCGTCCCTGCCAGTTTCCCAACCGTCAGACACAAAGCATGATTTTCTCTTCTGGGGAAACTCAGACAGAGACAGGACCTTCAGATTTTGAGGACCATGGACCGAGGGAGAAGAAGAACAGACAGAATTGCCATGATGGGGGAGCGGAGAGATCAGACTTAAGGTCCTGCTGACATGTAAGTATCAGAGTTAAGTGGCCAGAGGGGCCAGTCCTCGGGGTCTGGGACAGCAAAGATAAAATATAGATTTATAAGGTGTTAACTAAGGATTACAGGAAGGGAGTATGTGCTAGCTGTGAGGAGATTCAGGAAGTGACCAGCCATTGAGCTAACAAAGCATATTAAAAATTAAACTGATGTGTGTGTGTGTCTTTCATTCTCGAATCCAGAGAGCTCTGATGGGTGGCTAAAAGCTCTACCTGCCAACTGCCAAGAACTCAGTGCAGATTAACAATTTGCAGCTACACCCTGCAAATTTACTGGATTTATTGGCAGTTGTGAGTCATCCATGTGGGTGCTGGGAATTGAACCCAGGTCCTCTGGAAGAGCAGCAAGTGCCTTAACCTTTGAGCCATCTCTCTAGACCCTCTCAGAAAGTCTTAAAAAGAAAACACAATAAAACAAAGTAATAGAAAATCAACAAAACAGAATAGACTCCATCAATGAGAACCAAGTGGCCCCTCTGCAGTTCTTACGCGGGCGGGGGTGGGACGAATGCTCTGCAAGATGACCGCAGTGGAGGTGGGGGACCTTGGAGACCCATTCTTAATCTGGCCTCAGTGACTTCTGTCTCACAAATCCCTCTCCACACCTCAGCCCTGATGTCTGCAATGATGAAGTGCTCTTGCCACGAAGCCCCGCGACAGAATATTCTTTTAATTAGTGCCTTCGTAACAATAATTCTAATCATTAGCCTGCGGCTCGCCTCACTTAGGAACAAACACAAATGGCAAGAAGTCGATGTTAATTTCAAAACACGTGTAAACAAGGAGCCAGGAAACCTGAGCACAATAACCTTTTGTCATGATTAATGGCAAAGACCGCTGCTTCCCTCCAAGCATGAGGATGCCATGCGATCTCACCCCTGTACGCCTCCACTTACATTTCACATCACGGCAACAAATTGTTAGGCAGTCATTTAAAAACAGCGCTTTGACTTTACTGGCGCTGTGATAAAATACCCCCTACAAAAGCAACAGAAGAGATGGGGGTTTATTTTGGCTCACAGGTTCAGAGAGACCAAGGCAGTCATACTGGGGAAGGCACAATACCAGGAGCACTATGGAGGCCGGCAACATCCCACCAGTGTCTTGGTAAGGGTTTTACTGCTGTGAGCAGACACCATGGCCAAGGCAACTCTTACACAGAACACTGTTTAATTGGGGCTGGCTTACAGGTCCGGTCCATTCTCACCATGGTGGGAGCATGGCAGCCTCCAGGCAGGCATGGAGCAGGAGGAGCTGAGGGCTCTCCACCAGAAGGCAAACAGGAGACTCTCAATCTCATTCTCAGGCAGCTGGGAGGAAGCGCTCTCAAAGCCCGCCCCATAGTGACGCACTTCCTCTAACAAGGCCACACCTCCTAGTAGTTCCCCCTGCCTCTCCCGGGCGAAGCATATTCAAACCACACAAAGTAGCAACTCAGACTCCAGTTCCTTCTGGTCTGCCTGGGCTGGGGTCCAGAGCAGAACTTGGGCGCAAGCTCCGCAGCCAATCCCACAACACCCAGAGGAATCTCCACTCCCAGGCACCCTGACACACCCAGGATCAGGGGTGAGCAGGAACCAACATCTGTCCCAACACTGGGAGTAATTGGGTCCAGCTGGACTAGGCACACAGGAACTCCGCCAGCCCAGTGACTCCTATTCCTTCTGGTCTGTAGGGGTTGGTGTTCTGAGCAGACCTTGGGCACAAGCTCTGCAGCCAGTCCCACAACTCACAGAGAAAGCCACACTCCCAGGTGATTTAACAAGCCCAGGATCCCAGAATCACAGGATCACAGAGTCAGCTTGATTCTGAAGAGTTCTGACACAACCAGGATCACAGGAAGGACAGGCTCCAGTAAGATTTAGCAAGGGCAGGTAGCACTAGAGTTAACCAGATGCTGGGGGGTGGGGGGCAAGTGTAAGAAAATAAACAACACAAACCAAGGTCACATGCCATCATCAGAACCCAATTCTCCCACCATAGCAAGTCCTGGACACACCATTACCCGGGAAACGCAAGATTCAGATATAAAATCCCTTATCATGATGATGATACAGGACCTTAAGAAAGACATAAATATCACCCTCAAAGAAATACAGGAGAA
>NW_022196897.1:156021306-156058328 GCF_008632895.1 Mastomys coucha | reverse complement strand
AGCAAAACTCTCAATTACCATAGATGGAGAAAACAAGATATTCCATGACAAAACAAAATTTACACAAAGTAGCAACTCAGAAAGAGAGAGACTGGCCAGTCTGTCTGGGCTGGTGTCCTGAGCAGACCTTGGGCACAAGCTCCGTAGTCAGTCCCACAACACCCAGAAGAATCTGTACTCCCAGGTGCTCTAACAAGCCCAGGATCACAGGATCCCAGAATCACAGGGTCACAGAGACAGCTTGACTCTGAGGAGTTCTGACACAACCAGGATCACAGGAAGGACAGGCTCCAGTCAGATTTAGCAAGGGCAGGTAGCACTGGAGATAACCAGATTGGGGTTATCTCCAAGTGTAAGTGTAAGAAAATAAACAACACAAACCAAGGTCACTTGCCATCATCAGAACCCAATTCTCCCACCATAGCAAGTCCTGGACACACCATTACACCGGAAAAGCAAGATTCAGATATAAAATCACTTCTCATGATGATGATACAGGACCTTAAGAAAGACATAAATATCACCCTCAAAGAAATACAGGAGAACACAGGTAAACAGCTAGAAGCCCTTCAAGAGGAAACACAAAAATCCCTTAAAGTGAAAGACCCCCAGAACTGGGGAGATCCTTACTCAAGTCTTGGGATGACACGACCACCCAATGAGTCACGAGAGACAGAACTTGCTGCAATCACATGAGGTTTATTTGGGATAGGCCGGTACCGGGGTCGATCTGGTGACCATGCTGGCCAGAGGAGTTCGACCCCGAACACAAGAAGTAAGGGGTATTTAAAGGGAAAAACCATAAGCTGGGGGCGGGGGAGAGGGTTACCAAGGAAACATAACATAAAAACAGTGGAAAATTTTAGAGGGACCCAACCCAAGGTATTCAGTTAGGAAGGGGAACATATTCATTCTAGGAATGTAATCTTCATCTACCAGTCGACAGGGTGGAGAGTCTCATAAACCAGTAGACCTTCATTCCTAGTTCTGCCCTCATTGTGGATCATTCAGGAGGGGCAGGTATCGGGAACCAGAGCCCTGAGGCTCTGAGTTCTTGGGACTGGCTACTTCACATTTTTGGCTTGATACAGAGGTTTTCCATGCCCCCTTTTAGGTAAAGGTTACACATTATACATACATTTCTATTAAATGCCCTCATTTTAAATTCTAAGATTCTCCAGCCTTTCAAAAGAACTACAGGAGAACACAACAAAACAGATGAAAGAAATGAGCAAAACCATCCAGAATCTAAAAATGGAAATAGAAACAATAAAATCAGAAAGAGAGACAACCCTGGAGATAGAAAACCTAAGAAAGAAATCAGGAGTCATAGATGCAAACATCACCAACAGAATACAAGAGATAGAAGAGAGAATCTCAGGGGCAGAAGACACCATAGAAAACATTGACACAACAGTCAAAGAAAATGCAAAAACCAAAAAGCTCCTAACCCAAAACATCCAGGAAATCCAGGACACAATGAGAAGACCAAACCTAAAGATAATAGGTATAGAAGAGAGTGAAGATTCCCAATGTAATGGACCAGTAAATATCTTCAACAAAATTATAGAGGAAAACTTCCCTAACCTAAAGAAAGAGATGTCCATGAACATACAAGAAGCCTACAGAACTCCAAATAGACTGGACCAGAGAAGAAATTCCTCCCATTACATAATAATAAAAACACCAAATGCACTAAACAAAGATTTTTTTTTTTTTTTTTTTTTGGTTTTTCGAGACAGGGTTTCTCTGAGTAGCCCTGGCTGTCCTGGAACTCACTTTGTAGACCAGGCTGGCCTCGAACTCAGAAATCCACCTGCCTCTGCCTCCCAAGTGCTGGGATTAAAGGCGTGCGCCACCACCGCCCGGCAACAAAGATTTTTAAAAGCAGGAAGGGAAAAAGGTCAAGTAACATATAAAGACAGGCCTATCAGAGTTACACCAGACTTCTCACCAGAGACTATGAAAGCTAAACGATCCTGGGCAGATGTCATATAGACCCTACAAGAACACAAATGCCAGCCCAGGCTACTATACCCAGCAAAACTCTCAATTACCACAGATGGAGAAAACAAGATATTCCATGACAAAACAAAATTTACACAATATTTTTCAACAAAATTTAGCCCTACAAAGGCTGGAAAACATCAACATAAAGAGCAAAACTACACTCTAGAAGAAGCAAGAAAGTAATCTTTCAACAAATCCGCACAAACCTAATTCCACCTCTAATAACAAAAATTACAGGAAGTCACAATTACTTTTTCTTAATATCTTAATATGAAAACTAATATTACCAATATATCCTAATTGATTGAAATCCAAAAATATGAGGAATTAGAAATTTGTTGATTGTCATCCAATGGTCTCTCTAATTTGGTAATTGGAGAAATAGGTCCAATAGTGTACAATCCATATACACTTTCTTCTTGTTTGTATGTGACAGTGTTTTGCTGTGTACCACATAATGGTCTTGAAATCTTGCTTCTCCTATCTCAGCTTCTCTATTAGTAGTATTGTTTATTTCATGTTTTTACACTATACTATCGTTTTCAGAACAGTTTATATATTTCAAAAGTATTTATATACCCAAAAGAAACATAGATGATTAACTAGGGAGGTGGCTTGTAAGAGAACAACAAAGAGTGATACTGAATGCTTTGCTTGATGTTTGTAACTCTTGTATCAAGTTTCAAGAAGAGGACTTTATAAGTTACTCTTTCTCTGAGATGAATGCTTTTTCAAATATCACACCCAATGAACCAGATTCTTAACCTCACCTAATATCTGTAACATCCTCCAAGCAGAACCATTGTTCATTGAAACAGTTGGTGAATGACTTTATGGATAGACCATCTTAATACATACACCATTTCTTAAATGAATGTAACCTGTTCTCTGTGGGCTGAGAATAAAGTCACTCACTCAAGTCAAATAGCTTTGACGATAGCCGGAAGTCTGTATCCAAAAATCGTGCCTACAATTCATTCCTTGGCGCAGCAGAACTGTCAATTCTCAGCTTAGCTACAATGGAGACTAAATCCTTTGGTGATGTGAGGGTCATTGAAGTACAGCCTTATTATAATGAAATCCAATGTCTAAAAATTGTTCTTATTTTGGGCTTGTACCACAGTAAGAGCCAAGATTTTAAACTCTACTAAATATAAAACAAACAAAAAGACTTTATATATTTATGTTCATTTAAGAAAATACTAGTAGTGATGTATTATTTTGAAATATATAGTTAATATGTTTGGAGTTATTTAAAATTTGTATTGAGAAAAATGTATTTTATTATTGCCGTAGATGAGCATCTACATAAGACTTAAATTGATTGTTGTTTTATATCAAACAACTTTTATAATACTTATTTTCTTTTGTTATAATATTTTACAAGTTTTAAGGAATATGACAAAAAAGATATTGTAGGTATTGAAGGGGGGTCTCTGGGAGGAGTTGGGGTACAAAAGGGAAACAAGAATGCAATTTAATTTTATTTACTTAAAATATGTTTTTAAATGTCAACAAATTCAGATACATTGAAATCATGTAACTTTTTCCATCATAATGCAATAAAAGTTTAAAAAAAAAGAAAAGAAAAGAAAAGAAAGAGAGAGACTAGGAGGTAGGGCCAGGCTATAAAACCTCCGGCCCCGCCTCCATTGACGCACTTCCTCTTGAAGTCTCCTCAGCCTTCCCACCAGCTGGGGACCAAGTTCAAACACGAGCCTATCGAGGATGCTTCACATTCAAACCGAAACTAATTCTGTCTTTTCCCAAACACCAGAGGCTTCAAAAGGACAGGAATTCTGTCCATCTGTCTGTCTGAGTCTACAGTGCCATTGAAACGCAGCAGGGATTCTTGTACTCCCCCTGCCCCAATACTTAAGATTGAACCCTGTTTTAAACGTGCTTTAAAATGAAGCTACAAACCAAACCTTTTTACATTTCTTTTTGAAACAGGGTCTTCCAAAATAGCCCAGGCTACCCTTGAATGTATAATGCTCCTGTCTCAGCTTCCTGATCGACTGAGATGACAGGTCTATACCACTAGACCTAGCAAATTTCTGTTGAGTGAATGAATAACTAGGTTCCAGAGGTGCTATGGTAGATTGCTGGTGAAGAAATGGAATTCTGCTGCTTCAGAGAATAAGACACAAAATAAAGTGGACAGAGTTATTGCTTGTCAAAAATATCCAAAAGAACTAGTGTTCAAAAAAACAAAACAAAACAAAAAAACCCAAAAAACAAAAAACAAACAAAAAACCCCCCAAAAAACAACAACAACAACAACAACAACAAAACAACTCTAAAATTTGAACTAGGTCTGGCAGCTCACACCTGCAATCCAGCACTTAGGAGATGCAGTCAAGTTTTCTGTGAATCCAGGGCTAATCTGGAGTTCCTGGGCTACAAAGTGAGACAATGTTTCAAACAGACAAATCAAAAGAATATCTCAGTATTGTTTACATGTTGTTGAAAGCTTAGGCGCTGTAGAGGTGGCTCAGCAGTTAAAAACACTTGTTGCTCTTGCAAAGGACCCAGGGTAGGTTCCCAGCGCCTCTAGAGTAACCCCCAACCATCTGGAATTCTAGCTCCAGGAGATTCACTGACATCTTCTGGCTTCTAAAGGTACCACATGCACATGGCACATATACATACACATAGGCAAACACTCATGGGCATAACATGAACAAATAACTTCAAAATTTAATTCACTGGTAACCCAAGTCATCAGAAAACCAGCTCCTGGTTGACAGGACTTCTCGAGATCAACTTCTGCCATCTGCATTTAGTCTTGTGAATGAGTGGGTGTGCTGTGATCAGGGGACCTTACTTGACTTTTAACACTTTGTCTTGCTTTGTGGGGGCTCAGCTAATTACCCAGCTCACAATTTTGGGCAAGAGTGGACAAGACAACCTCTTCACTCAGCACAGGGACACCCTAAAATCTGGGGAATATCTGGGGCCCCTAACAATCTCTCTCAGCTCTGCCTCCTCTGAGTAGCATCAGGATGCAAACCCTGGTACTGAATGGCAGTGCCAGGCCTCATGACAGACCCGGGACGTCTCTGCTCATTTCCTTTGCTGCCTTTCATATCACTGAACTGAAACGATCAGGCCTGTCAAGAGCAAAGGCCCTGGATGCAAGGCCAGTGCATTAAGACACAGAATAATTGCGGGGTTCTGAGCTGCTGACATGAATCGTTTTACCAAAAGAAGACAATAGAGTCTCTCTCTCTCTCTCTCTCTCTCTCTCTCTCTCTCTCTCTCTCTCTCTCTCTCTCCATTGCCAACATATAGGAATTACAGGGATGGGGTGGGGAGGTAGTAAGGAAAAAAATCCCCACCACCAACAAGCTTTGCTAATTAAAAGTAATATGTCCCCCACCCCCTTACTGGCAATTTGATAACACAAAACATTTACTTGGGGGCCACACGGGAAACAAACTGAGACAGATAAGAAATGTTCTGTGTTCATCCAAGCACGGCTCTGTTAATACGTATTATCCCATTACGGTGCATCAACAAGAGGAGTCGGCTCACCAATGCAAGCAAGAAGCATACACTTATCATCATTTGATAACATGTTTAATGACAGATTGACGGGCGATTTGCAAATGTGAACTGGCGTCAGCTCTGCTAAGTTCAGCTTCTGCCGCCGCCTCTGCTATGCCAGCATATTTATGTGCATAATTTGATTTCTCAGCCACACTGTTAGTACATTTTTAATATTAAGCATGCACGAACAGACAGCCGAACTTAAGTTGCGCTGATGGTTGGAGTTCATTAGACTGAAAAAGATGGGCACACGTGACGGAAATAGAGGTGGCGGGCTCACACTAGAGAAACGATGCTTAGCAGGCACCAGATCCACCCGCAGCAGCCTCAGCTTGGTCCACCCTTAGCAGCGTGGTCCACCAGCGGCAGCCTGGCCCACCCGCAGCAGCCTCAGCCTGGTCCACCCGCAGCAGCCTCAGCCTGGCCCACCCGCAGCAGCCTCAGCTTGGTCCACCCGCAGCAGCGTGGGCCAATCGCAGCAGCCTGAGCTTTCAGTTTCGTGTGGGAGGCTGTAGAGCTCCAAGGATGAAAGAAAAAGGTAGAGCAGGGAGGAATCTCCCACCCTGCACTTTGATCAGAAATTTTGCACGGAGTGCGGAGGAACGGCAGGCTGTTGCTTTCTGAAAGGCCACCACCTTTCACCCAAACCTCTTCAATACTTGATTCAAATCTCCTTTGCTCACTAGAGATTCTTGCAGGGGAGTGGACGGGAGCCATACCCGTTCATTCCTCGTGAACTTAGGTCACGCTCCACTGCCCGAGGAAGCAGACCTCTACTTTTCCTCCGTGGAGGTGAGGTTCACTGGTGTGTTTTGAGGGCTCCAGCAAGACGGAATTAGGCGTTTTGTGTGACCTAGATGAACATTTCATCTCAGTCCGTGGCCGCTTCCCCATCAGTAAAACTAGCTTAAGCATCTTCCCCAAGATAGGGACTCCACAAGAAGACCAACAATGTCAACTAACAGGGACCCTTGGGGAATCCCAGAGACTGAGCCACCAACCAAGGAGCATACATGGGCTGGACCCGGGCTCCCACACATATGTAGTCGAAGTGCAGCTCGGTCTTCATGCGAGCCCCCTAACAACTGGAGCAAGGGCTGTCTCTGACTCTCTTGCCTGCCTGTGAATCCTGTTTGCCTAACTGAGCTGCCCAGTCTGGCCTCAGTGGGAGAGGAGAGGACTAGTCCTGCAGTGACTTGATGGGCCAGGGTGGGTTGGTACTTAATAAAGAAGAGGAGGAGGGTGAAGGGGGGGCTGTGTGAGGGGGGGCTGGGAGGAGGGGGCTGTGATCTGGATGTAAAGGGAATAAGTAAATTCATAGAACAATGAACCTGCCCCACGTCAGACTATGCTGTAGCTCCAAGAAATTGTAAAAGGGATGTCCTGAGCCCTGTTTACAAGATGTGAGACCTCTCATTTACCTTTAGTTCTCTCTCTCTCTCTCTCTCTCTCTCTCTCTCTCTCTCTCCCTTCCTCCCTCCCTCTCCCCCTCTCTGTGTATGTGTGCCCCTCCTTCCTCCACTTTCTCTGTCTTTCTCTTCTTACTAGGTAGCCCTCACTAGCCTGGAACTCTCTATGTATACCAGGTTGTCCTTCACCTCAGAGATCTACCTGCCTCTGCCTCTGCCTCTGCCTCTGCCCCTGCCCCTGCCCCTACCCCTGCCCCTGCCCCTGCCCCTGCCTCTGCCTCTGCCTCCTAAATGCTAGGATTAAAAGGTGAGCACCACTCTGCCTGCCTCTCAGTATCTCTTAATTCTTCTTATTTCATTTCTGCTCCTCTTCTTTGATATTTTAAAATTGTCTGTTTCTTGGCCCCCAGGATCCAAGCTTCTTGAAGAGTGCTGACACTCCATGTGAGTCTTAGACATCATAAATGCATCTTAAATGACCATAGGCCATCCTATGAAGGCCTCTCAGAACAATTTCTGAAAAGATATTTGAATTAAGAATTCCAGCATCATTAGCTATAGACTGGGTGGGGTGACAAATCACAGGGCTTCTGTTGGCTTTAGGGGCAATGGCCATCAGGCTTACTGACGGCACAGCATGGTGTGATGTCAGGGAAGATAAAGGGCACATGAGTAAAGATCTTTGAAAGGTGCCTGGGACATGGCCAGTCCTCAGTCAGTCTTAACCTGTTTTTATTTTGCTGTCTTTTGATTTGCTGAGATGGAGTCTGTTTTTGAGGTCCCCTCAGGCATTATCCTTCTACACCCCAGATTGTCACACTGCAACACATCAGTCAGCTAATCCGATCCTGCACTTGCTTTTGTGAATTAAGTATTCTTGGGACTGGACCACACCCACTCATTTACATATAATTTACATAGCACCTGTGGCTACTTAGGCATAGCCCAGTGACAAGTGACGAGTGACATGGTTATAGCAGTCATGGTGTGGCCTGCAAAGCCTCACCCATTTACTGTCAGGCCTTCTGAAGACAGTTTGTCACTCCTGAACTACATAATGCTTCAGATACATGAGACTTCCACCTGCTGGGACCTTTGTGTGCACTGTGACTTCCACCCAGAGCCCTGGGTCTCTAACTCAGTGGACACGCTTCTAACATCCAGGATTCAGGAAGCGCCCCTTTGCCCACTCCTCTAAGGTCACCTACCCCGTCTGGTCCCACGGCCATGTACTCTCAGCATTGACAGTATTGTGTTCGGTCACCACCAAACAGCCCAGCCGCTCCGTCAGGCCACTGGCTTTCTCCCCTGTGTGTGATGCACTTACAGGGACCGCACTGAGGAATGTGTCTGCTGCCTGGGCAGTGAGGAAGAAGAGAAGATAGGGCTGGAGAGATATAGCTCAGGGGCGGAGCCCTTGCCCAGCACACAGAAGGTTCTAGTTCAAGTTCGATGTCCATGCAGGAAAAAGGGGAGGGGCAAATTACATAGATGGACACACACATTCATCACAGTGCTTTCCACAGCCCAGGGCAGAGTGTGGTGGGCTCTTTTTGTGTGATTCTGGGTGATTTGAGCCTTATTTTAAAATTTCTAATCCCAGGGTGATGGGGATGTATTTCATGCTCAAGCCTGGCATTTATGGCCTCTGGTGTTAATTTGCTTGCTCTGCTACATGGCATCAAGGAAAGTCACTCATGGCTGTCTGCTATAATTTCTGATGCAAAGTGGCCAGCTTTGGGAATAGGTAATAAAAGTCCTTGTGACTGAGGGGGGGTGGTTTGCCAAAGGAGTAGGACTGTGTGCATGGTGTCAATGTAATCCTTCATGCCACCAGGTGTTTGAGGCAAGTAGGACAGGCCCTGTGTCCTGTGCCTGAGGTCTCCAAGGATCTTCCTGGCAAGGCAGGAAAGAAAGGGCGGTCACGTCACAAGCACGTGCCACCATGCCTAGCTTAGCAACCCTGCTTTAAGATCTGCACCTTGCATCCTGAATTCCTCCAACTAGTTGCTTCTGTTGGTTTTTACCCTGTCTTTGAACCTTTCTGTCGTTCTGTCCTTTGCAAAGATACATGGGCTGTCAGAGAGATCTTAATGTACTCTTCAAGTTCCGGTTGAACACAAGGTTCTGGAGCCACCATGAGAGGGGCAAATAGGCAGACACTGAGAAACATAGGCACTCAGAGGCAAGGTCCCACATCTTGGAAAGCAGAAGGTGTGTGTGTGTGTGTGTGTGTGCAGAGAAACGGGGCAGGGTTTTCCCTGAATCCAAGGGAGCCTAATCCATGACTGAGATCTTTCCTTTGACAGGACTTCACACCTGTCAAGTTCCCTGGAAAGCAGTACACAGTTTACAAAGCGTTGCATGTGCAGTCTATGTTCATTCAGTTTATCAAAATCTCTTGTGTTCAAGTGTTGTAGGACCATGCCCAGCTTCACCAGGAAAACAAGGGAGTTTCTCTGGTTGGCTTTCACTCTCAAATGCTATGACTGCCTGGCCCCACACTGGGCCCATGCCCTGTCAATCCACAAGTCTCATGGAAAGGGTGGTTATTTGTTGATTATGACAATCAAATACAGACCCAGTACTTGATGGACTGATTGGAGGGCTTCCAGGAGAGACTGGGAGATCGGGAATCCCTCTTTACCCACCCCCCCACCATGGAAGCAGGGCACAGTGTGTCAGTCCTGTGGATCCCCAACTGAGACAGTGGTGCCAGGTCATTAGGAGGGAAATGATCCTGAATCCAGCTTACCTCGTGGAGTTTGACCAGGGCCATCTTGTCACTCTCCCTATATCTGCTTATTGTTCCAATTCTGAGGTGACCAGCTGTTAGTGACCCCAGACTAGAGCCCATGGGCTCCCTTCCTTCTCTTGTGTCTCTCCATTGCTGTATTTGTTTTACTTGATGTTACTTGCAAAATGCCTTTCCGTGCTGTTTGAACACACACTGGTGCTGGGATGGATTCAACGGCCACCTTTAGGCTTTCCTTTTTCCCCTCCTCCTCTGGTCCACCTGGCTAGTCCAACTAGCAGATTAAAAGCCACAACTCCAAGCTCACACCACCATGAGCAGAACTACTGCATCACAGGGGCTTGCTCTGCCGTAGAAGTTTCGGGAAGAACCCTTCTGTTTTCGTTCTCATCACGTTAACCTCATCTTCCATAGCGCAGCATTTAAAAATAATTTCTGCCTCCATCTGGAGTCATTAAACTTCCTCTAGAAGACCAGGAAGCAAAGATCTTTGTGGCGTCGAACCACATGGTCTCGTCAGAGTTTATCCAACTTGCCACTGTATCATAAAAGCAGATGTGGATGGTCTGCAAGGGACTGAGAAACCAGCGAGTCCAAAGACTAATGGGTCTTTGCTATAAGAATAAGCTGTTCTGCCTGCTTCCCAGGGCCAGGCACAGGCTCTAAAGCAGTGCTTCACAGCTGGATACGAAGGCACACTCTGTAATCCCAGCATAGGAAGGCAGACATACAAGGTCTCCTCAAGGTCAAGGCCAAGCTGGTCTACATGGCAAGTTCAAGGCTAGTCTCGCTGGGTCAGGACATTTTGCTCTTACTGCTACTGAGTCACAGAACCTGGGCTGAGACTGAGGCGGCCCAACCCACATATCCCATCTCCCCCAGCTTACACAGCCCGACTCCCTGCCCATTAGCCAGAAGTCATGCTGATGAGAATGATGTGGCCCAAGGGCTCTCTGCTGTCCTTACTGAGCTCTGGGACAGATCTCTCAGCCTTTGACAAACTTTCCCTCTCAAAACAAAGGTCTGTCCCAGGACGAGGGAGGAGACTCAGTGGCAAAAAGCAAGGACCGCTCTCTCCGAAGACCCGAGTTCAGTTCTCAGCCTGGGTTGCCAGCTCACGACTTGCTCTAACTCTAGCTCCAGGGCATCCAGTGCCTTCCCTTGTTGTCCTTGGGCTCCTGCATGCATGTGCACATCCCTCCACATAGACACGCACACAGACACATAGTAGAAATGAACAGTTGCAAGAGACACAGACAAGAGAGCTGCAGAGGTGGTAAACCCCTTCGCTTCATCAAAACCCTGAACCAAGCTCCTCACTTAAAAATGACCCCTCCCTCCTTTCTAATCCTGCTGTTCTGCTCAGAGAAGGGCCTGTCAGCCCAGACACCGTGGTGCTTGCTGAGATTTCTAGGCAAGTGCTAGTGTTCAGTTATAATTCCCTATTTAAGATCTTGAAAATAGCCTGTAAGGCTCACCACGAGGGCTCCTTTACCATGATATATATAATTTGAAAATTAGCTGGAGGACAGAGGGGATGTATGTTTTTGATCGGACAACCCGGTGTCTCTGAGGTCGCAGCTTGATAAGGTGAGCCAGAGGAAACGCACCGAGTGCTTAAACAAATGCTTCTCTGTCTCTGACTTCCCAGCATTCCCGGGCAAGACCACAAATGGTTACAGGAGGGTCTTTCCCTCCATTGTTAGGGACACCCCTGGAGCCTTGACATAGACCTTTCCTGTTTAAATCGTGCTGTCAGAAAGCAAGCAGGACAGAAAGGAATTGTCATTTCTGGCCAAGGCCATAAAAACTTAACTGAACAAGACCAAGAAGAGATTGTGGGGACACCTCAAGACCCAAGGCCATGTAGGTTCTATGTAGAAAGGACCAGGGGACTTTGTACTGCTCTGACATCTAGGGAATGGGTATGGTGAAGAAGGGGCCGGGACAGAGAAATGCAGCATGTGGGGAGGAGAAGATGGGACGTGGTTTTGTCTGGTTGACTCCAAGAACTCTCGGGTGCTTGCATTTTGTCAACCCTCTGCGACCTTGTGACCTAGCCACCGTTCCCTGGCTTGCCTCAGCGTCAAACTGCTACAATTACGGATCGCTCATTTATTGACATTTGACATCCTCCTCAGCCTTCCCCGGATCCACAGAACTCTGCCGCCAAACTGAGTCATTAGGGGATATTTCAGCTGTCATGGGCATGCTGAAGAGGACATTAAATCATTTCACAAAAAACAGCATGTGACTCCGGTTCATCTCTGGAGTAAATCTCCCCCGCTACCCCTGCTTGCAACTATTTAGTAGTGGTGTTCAAAGGAGGGAGGCAGACAGGAGAAAGAATTCAGTTAGGAGGAAAACCAGGGAGGAGGCGTCCACATGGGACCTCTCATTCCTACTTCAATCTCGGGACGTGTGAAGGGAGTGTGTTCTTTTGATCACCATGAACTTCTGTGGGACAGAGCCTGGGAAGAAGTGAGTGTGAGCTGGACTGGTCACTGAAGATGGAGGGAAGGCCACTGTCTTCTGGTCCTCTGAAGCCTCTCAGGTCTTACATGAAGCCTACAGGGTTTATCCCCTCAGCCACGTTTTATCCCCTCAGCCACATTTTATCCCCTCAGCCACGTTTCCTTGAGTTGCTTTCCTTCCCTTCCTAGACTCCTATGTGTCTTCTGCATGACCCACAATTCCTTGCTCTGCTCTTCTGCTTCCCACGGTCATGGCCTCCATACAGTCAGTGCAGTCCAACACTCTGAAGTCTCTTGGCCAGCTCCCATCACCCCTCACCAGTGTCTAGTGTCTGTTTTAATCCCTCTCACCCACTCCATGCATCATCTGTGGTAAATGTTAAAGAAAAAAAAAAGAAGAAAATTGGGCCTTTGTTTAAACATCACCAGTGGTTGTCAGTGGGCTCAGGGGTCGTCGGGTGGGGAATCCAGTTCTCTATGCAGCCCTGACATGTCCCATGCCCACCTGGCACCTACTCTGCTCTTACCTCTCCATCCAGGAAGCTCTAGCCCTACCCGCCATGTGCCTGACTCCTGCTCAACCTCCTTTCCTTGCTCCTTGGCATGTGTTTGAAGCAGGTGGCCACCATACGATCCCTCACGCTGTCCTTCTCTTTCTCTGTGGCCCCTGGGTGCCCCAGAAATGGTCTCTTGCATTTATGTGCTCAATAAGTGTTAGCTATTAGTGCCATTATCATCCAACAGACCCCTGATTCAGATGCAAGGTTTCCTTCCTTCCTTCCTTCCTCCCTCCACTTTCTCTCTCCTTTTCTTCTCCACTTCCCTTCTTTCCCCTCCCTTCTCCCTTCCCTCTCCTCCTCTTTTCTTCCCTCCCCGTGTCCCTTCCTCCATCCCTTCTTCTCTCCCTTTCTTCCCCTCTCCTTTCCTCTTTCTTTCTTCCTCTTCCCTCGTCCAGCCCCTCCCACTCTCTTCCATCTTTCCCTCCCTCCCTTTTTCCCTTCCTGCTTCCAGTCATACTTGTATCTGGCCTCAGTAGCTGTAGGCCCTTTCCCTCCACGCCTGACCCAGAAAGGCATTTCTTAAGCCAGATGTGCAAGCCTCATGGCAGAACATCAGTCTCCAAGACAAATAATGCACAAGGCGTTCTGGAAATGTTCCTTACTTCCTTGTGCTTTCCTGGACTCCGCAAAGCCCGAGGACACCTTCGCTGGACAGCTGTCACGTGCTGAGCACTGCTCTAAATGTCTTACACTCTTGTCTATTGATCTGTCTGTAAAAGACTGACAGCGAGTATTATTCATTTTATGCATGGGTGGTGTCAAAAGGAAATTATTCTCGTCTCCTAAGGAGCCTCCCTCCTCCTTCCCTCCGTCCCTTCCGATTTTTATAGGGTCATCTGGGTTCTAGCAAATACCATGCTGAGCCAACCTGGCATATACCCTGCCCGGAGCTTAGTGCAGGTGTGGAGGTGCCATGAGAGTTAGGCTGAGGTTCAGGCAAGAATCGACTACACTGCTCACCCGCAGCCCTTCAGTCGGCCGCACAGACCCCATGCCTTATTATTTGCATGAGGCAAAACTCCCATGAGCATCTGTCTCCATGGGGCTGAGAAAAGTCACACAGCATCCAGGAGCCTGCATCATCCCTCCAGATTCAGCCTTGCTCCCCATCTCCCCCGGCTTAGTGCCTGCTCCATGATAGCGTAGAGTACAGGTTAGCTCTTGGTGGTCTATCCTGTGTGGGCTGAGGACGTCCTATAGGTGGGGTCCGTCTCTGCCCTGTTCATCTCTGAGGTCGCAGCTCCAGCCAAATTCCCAGCAGATACCAGGCACCTGTTCTCTCGAGAGTGTTTGGTTGTCTTTATTTCATGAGGAGCATAGAGGCAGAAGGTGGAACTTGGCTTATCATGTCACGACGACTTTTGTTCTTTGGGTAATTAAAATAGACAGCCCTACCTACCTATATTCTAGGGCTGAGGGTCAATGTTAACAACTATGAGAGTGTGTGTGTGTGTGTGTTTGTGCATGCGAGCAGGTGCATATGTGTATGAGTATGTGTGTGTGTGCATGTGTATGCATGTACATGTGTATGTGTGTGCATGTGCATGCATCCTCTGGTATATATCCTCAGGCATTGTCTACCTTGTTTTTTAAGACAGAGTTTTCTACTGGCCTGGAACTCACCAAGTAGGCCAGCTGGGCAGACAGTTCCAAGGCTCTGCTTGTCTCTATCTGACCACTCACAGCTTTTAACGCATGAGTTCTTGGATCTGAGCTAAGAACCCTGAGGTTCCGGGGCCAATGCTTGACTGCCTGAGCTGTCTCCAATCCCCAGCTCGGTTGTTAACCAAGGCACCCTGGGTACCAGTTGCTTTCTTGTGGAGCTGCTTTGGCCTTAGCTCTGATCTTAGTTCGTGAGAAGCAGTAAGTTTGGTCTTCCCACAGCCATATGACAGGAGAGGCAGCTGGGAGCAGAGGGGTGATATTGCTGCTCCAGGTTCTCAGGATTCTGGGGAGCAAAAATCAGTTGCACCTCCCGAGACAGCTGACGGGCCTCCCCTCTACTCCCATTTTCCATCCTCTTATGACTCAGGGATGGAGTGATACTGATTGGTTCTTCAGCTTCTAAGGCAGAGCAAAGATGATCAAATAGGGGTCCATCTCCATGGTTACAGCATCCAAGAGAATCCAGAGGAAGGCACCAGCAAATGTGCGGAAAGGAAGCAGCGGCAGACAATTGGACAGGACACAATCCTCTAGTGAACCAAAATAGAATTATTTGACTGTGAAATCGAGTAACATAGCATTGGGAATAACATAACTGGAACATCTATTTTTTTCTCATCAATAAAAAAATTATTACATAAAACAGGGCAAAGTGGTAGAAAGTTGTCTGTGCTGAAGATCTGGGCTCTGGAAGGATCGCTCCTATCCTGTTTACCTCTGCTCTGAGAGAAGCAGCTCTGTACACACCTCATACTTTCGTGTAGTAAACACTCGATGGAATTTGACTAAGATACGCCAGAATGTTCAAAGAATGCTTGCAGTTCTGCTCCATACTTGATTCTGGCTCCTCTGTGTCCTACCTGTTTGGCCCAGCTGGTCACTGCATCTCTCTGGGGTCTATTGCATTACCCAGAGCTAGTGTCATTGTTGCTATGTCCTTACAGTCTTCAAGAGAGAAACTGAGGCTCATACACAAGACCACGCTCATCACTTGGCCTTTGTGAAGCAAGTGCTCAGCTCTGTAGTTCACAGCAAGGCTATCCTGCCGGCTCTGTGTGCGGGTACTGAGGACAGAGTACTCCCATGTATGGTGAGGGGGTGTCCATGAAAGGGAAACCCAGGTGCCTCTCTTTTGTCCCAACACATACATACACACACACACACACACATACACATACCATACATACATACACAGCTCACACACTATACACACATGCACACACACCATACACATACAGCACACACACCATACACATCACACACATGCACACACACACACACACACACACACACACACACACACACACGATCAGGAATCCATGGGTGTCTCCACAGAGCCCTTTATGGGTGGAGTTCACTGTGCTCAGTGTCTTATTCCAACTTTTTAAAGAACAGTTTTTTGCCTCTTTAATGTTAAATTTGTGACTGATGGTAGAGTCCCTTTGTTGTCTTCTGAGACTATTTAAAAGCATGTCAATTCTTTATGCTAAAGAAAGCACCAAAAGAAGAAGCGACTGTACCCATTGTGACTGACAGAGCAATCAACCCAACGCAAGGCTCAGTGAGAGTCTTCTGTCACCGTGTCAGTGGAAACAACTATGACAGAGGATACTGTAGCAGGCGTAGCTCTCTGGGTGAGTGTCACCACGCTTAATCACTACCACCTGAGCATCACACCGCCAGCACCTCATCCATGTCCCCTTCCTCACCACCGCCTGAGCATCATACCGCCAGCACCTCATCCATGACCCTTCCTCACCACCGCCTGAGCATCATACCGCCAGCACCTCATCCATGTCCCCTTCCTCACCACCGCCTGAGCATCATACCACCAGCACCTCATCCATGACCCCTTCCTCACCACCACTGCCATGATTACAGCGATCATCCCATGCCGGTATCGCCAACATGATCTTTATCATCTCATTCTATCAATAGCATCATCACCACCACCACCACCAGCAGCAGCAGCAGCTCATCATACCCACATCCCTATAATCATCACCATTGTGATCTCGTCAACATCATCATTACTATCACATCAACATTATTAATATCACATCAATATCACCGTCATCGCCACAAATGTGTCATGCCAGTACAACTAACTGTAATTCCTGTCAGTACCAGCTCATCATCACCATTTCCACCATCACTATCATCTCCATCATCACCAGCATCACCACCATGATCATCATCACCAGCACCATCATCAGCATCTGAATGGAGAAGTCCGGTGCAGCTCTCTCCTGAGCCTGTTCCAGCCACCAGTGGATTTGTGTCATACAAGTAGAATTTTCAAGGTAGCTACTCACAGTGTGAGTGAGGAAATGAGGTAGAAAGAGATGGAAGCGACGGAAGCAGAGACATCAGTTTAATACTCTGTCCTGTTCCTTGCCAGGGGCATAACTTGCCTCCTCACCCCCAAAGACTGTTCTGAATAAACCTGCCTTCATGGTGTCTTCATTTACTCACATAAAATGGCACATCTATTCTAGCCTTCGATTTAAACCTGAAGAGAACAAGAGGGGGTTGGGGTGGATAAAGAGGAAAGACAAGTTTCCCCGGCATTTGCTTGTGCTGCAGATCCAGTGTCAGGGCCCCCATGGAGCATCTCATCTAATCTGGAGTACAAATTTAGGAGTGAGAAAGGAGACTGTGAGGTCACTTACTGCTCCCACAATCTACTCTGGGGTCTTTCAGAAGTCTGGACACTTTGAGTTTTCTGGGGGTTTGCACCCTTGTCAGAAGGCTAGGATCATAAGTTCACATCAGGGGTGAAGAGGTTGACGCTCAGAGAGGAGCTGCTGGGGTTTGGGGTCAGGTATGGTGAATCTGAAGTCTCTCCTGGCCTCTGAGACTCAAGACAAGAATGCTTCAGAATATCTGGGCACCTACTACGTTTCAGGTGGTAGACCAGCAATCTCTCTAATCTTGTCCACAGCCCTGTGACAAAGAGACTGGGTGATTCTATATAAATGGTGATAAAATCAAATATCTGTCCTTCTTGGCTTCAACTGTCAACTCAGTGTCACCCAGAGCCATCTCAGAGAAGAAGCTTGCCTAAGTCTGGCTGGTTGGTGGGCATGCCTGTGAGTGGTTGTCTTGATTATTGATTGAGAGGAGGGTCCAGCCCACTCAGGGCTATCCCATTTGTGGTGCTTTGAACTGAAGTGGCCTCCCCAGGCTCAGAGGGAGTGGCATTATTGGAGGGGTGGCCTTGCTGGAGGAAGGGTATCATGGGGTGGGGGATTCGGGGATGGGGTGGCCTTTGTTACTCTGTTACTCACTGTTACTCTTTCTTTCTGCTGCCTGCCTGTCTGGATGTAGGATTCTCGGGGACCTCTCCAGCACCATGTCTGCCTGTGGGCCACCATGCTTCCCACCACGATCACGACACACTGGACCTCTGAGCTGTAAGTCAGCACCAATTAAATTTTTTTTTCTTTATAAGAGTTGCTGTGGTTCTTGGCTGTATTACACAAAACAAAACAAACAAACAAAGCCCCTCCCCCCACAAACAAGACAGGGGCTGGAAGATGGACTAGCAGTTAGGAGCACTGGCTGTTTTTCCAGAGGACTTAGATTTGATTCCTAGCACCCACATGGTGATTCACAACCATTTGTAACTCCTGTTCCAGGGCAGCTGATGCCCTCTTCTGGCCTCAGTGGGCACTGCATGCACGTGCCCCACAGACACACACGCCGGCAAAATACCCACACACATTAAATAAAACAAAAAGCAAAAACAACCTAGCTAGAAATGACTCAGGGAGCAAACCAGAAAGTGAGGTAGCAAACTGTGCCCTGCAGAGTTCCTGTCTGCAGGCTCTTGCCCTGGATTCCTGCTCTGACTTTTTTCAGTAAGGGATCATGACCGGGAAGTGTAAGCCAAATTAACCCCTTTTCTTCCTTACCATTTTTGGTCACAGTGTTTTTTACATTACATTGTAGGAACAGAATGTAATGTGGACAGTAGCCAACTGAGATAGGTATTTGAGAGCAAGTACAGTTCATTTTTCATTAATTATATCAGTTCTGTAGCTAGCCTTTGCAGCCCAGCTCAGTACTTATCCCTGGGAAAGAGGCACAGCACAGGCTTAAACTGGAGAGGCTAAACTTTAGACTCCACGTGCTTCCTGTACAGAGACAGGAATCATGGTTGGACACATTCCCTACTCAGGCTCGATCACTGCCTCATATGACCACATCCAGATCCATGCCAATACCCCACAAGTACAACAACAACGTCATTTTCTGTTTAGAAAGAGACGCTTTAAAAAAGAAAACAGAAAAGAAAAGGAAGAGCCACTTCTGGTTCCTAGGTTCCAATCTTAGTAATTCAGGTTCTGGCTTGTACAAACTCAGTTCACACTCTACATAGAATATAGATTTGGGGGAGGGAAGATCTAAGATTAGAGCAGAAAGATATTTTGGGGCTGCTGGGCATCCAGGTATATGTCCCACGCTTGAGGTATTCCCCCAGTTCAAATTCTTTACATCTTCCTCAAAGATCCAAATATTCCAGCCCTCGGGGACAAAACCTAAACTGCTGCCTCACTGTGCAACAGTGGTCAGTCCTTGGGAAGCTGGGGAGACAAGCACGGGGGAGGGGCTTGAGCCCAGTTGTAATGCTTAAGAGAAGAGCGGCCTTGGGAGGGACCTCTCAACTCTTCCAACTCCATTTTTCTTAACTGAATAAAAGCAAAGGCCACCCAAAGCACCGTTTCCGAAAGCTGTTGGAAGACTTCAAAAGCAACTCTGGAAACCACTTAGTTTGGGCTGAGCACACGTGAAATGTTCAATAGATTTGTTTATTCCTTACTTGATTTGTCTATCTATCTATCTGTCTGTCTGTCTGTCTGTCTGTCTGTCTGTCTGTCTGTCTGTCTGTCTATCTATCCTATCTATCTACCTATCTATCCACTTACTCATTCATGTGTATATTTATGTACCTTTGTATATAGGTACACATGTATGTGTGTGTGTTTATGTATTATATATATATGTGTGTGTGTGTGTGTGTGTATGTGTGTATGTGCATGTATGTGTGTGTATAAACAATTTAGTGTCAGCATGCCCACATGTATGTGGGAAGCATGTGTGTGTGCACATTTACAGACCAGACTTTGATATTGGACATTTTCTCTATCATTCTTCACCTTGATTTTAGAGACAGTCCTTTTGTTGAACCTTGAACTTGCCCATTTGGCTAGTCTCTCTGGGCAGTGAGCTCTTGTCTCTGCCTCTCCTGTCAGATTAGAGATGCATGCTGCCATACTTGGCTCTTTCAGTGTGTGCAGGGGATCCAGGTTTTTGTGTTCAAACAGCAACCAACGGGACTGTCTCTAATTTACTAGACGTTTGCAAACATTTGACTTTGGTGCTAGAAGACATGCCATGGTCACTTGGCAGCTTTATGAAGTGAATTGTTGGATCAAGTGGAGAAGGCACAAGTGACAAGGGTCACGTGGTCATTGCTACTAAGCAATGCGTGTTTAGAGTTGGTGGAGGTTGGTTCTACATTCTCCCTTGCCACTGAGTGTGACCCCGGGGACTTCAGTGTCCTGGGCCTGCTTGGCTGGTCTCATCTCTTAATGTATGAATAAATTATGTCAATGTATTTGGCTTGTGGCTATGGACACTGTGAGATCCGAGATGGAGAGGCTGCATCTGGTGAGAGCCTGTATAATGTGGGCTCCGCTGTAAGTGACAGGAGGCATCACATACTAGAAAAGAGGGGAAATCAGACATGTCTCCTTCTCTTTCTCATCTCAAGGCAAGGTCACCAGCATCCCAGGCTGATCCTGAACTCACTATGTAGCCAGTGATGACCCCGAGTTTCTTAGCCTCTTGCCCCCATTTCTCCTCTGCTGGTATTATAGGTGAGCATCACCGTAGCTGGTTTACATGGTGCTGGGGATGAAACCCAGGGACGTGAGCATGCACTCTACCCATGGAACTGCCTCCTTGGTCCCTGGACTCATCTTTCTTGTTAAGAACCCACAGCCGTCATAGCGAGCTCACTCCCCGAAATAACTCATTCACTCCTGCGACGGCCATGAACTTTAACCATGTCTTCAGAGTTGTACCTCCTGATACTGCTCAGTGGCAAGTACATTTCACAAAGGTTTTGGGGTAACACTTGAGAGGCCACGAGGCCCTGTGAAGCCTCTGGTGAGCCCGCATTTGTGACATTTAAGTCACCTGGGACTTACCTGTCCTGTTTTGGGAATCCTTGGTTTTGTTTTTTTAGTCTTCAAGACAGGGTTTCTCCATATAGCCTTGGCTGTCCTGGAACTTACTCTGTAGACCAGGCTGGCCTTGAACTTAGAGACCTGCCTCTGCCTCTCGAGTGCTAGGATTAAAGGTGTGGCCAACCACCACCCGGGTGTCATCCTTGGTTTTTAAAAGGCATAGGACACACAAGCAGGGCTTGACTACGGTGTCTGAGTGAAGGAGGAGATCTTCACAAAGCTGTTTGAATGTACCATGAAGCAACTGTTGAGGACCAATGTCACGACTCAGTGGTATGGCTGAGCCATGGGTCTTTGTATGTTAGTAAGGATCCTGGGTGGCTTACAAGAGCTAATGTTGGTTCAGCGTTAGAGCTGGCAGTGGAGCTGAGTATTTCTGGCCTCCCAGCTTTCTAGCTAGCGTTTGAGCACGCAAGAACACTTTATTATTCGTAATAAGCATGACTGAGGTATAGTCACTGGTATTTTATGTATTTACTTTATTTTTAACAAGTTGTATGTTGTGATAATGTTGACATCAGTATTGAAGTGCATGCGGTTTATTTTTGTGGCATGTGTGTGTGTGTGTGTGCACACGTATGCACATGTGTGTGTAAGCAGATGCAGGTGTGCTATGTACACATGTCTTGAAGGCTGAATGAAAATATCCCCCATCTGTCTAACACAGAACCCCTTTATTATTTGGTCTTTTGATACATATACCATGCAGCTGCCCATTGGCTTCCGAATTTCTCCTCTCCCTGCCTTTCCTCCCGTCACAGGAACACAGCCATCAGAGACACAGGCTACTGCCTGTGGCTCTACATCACTTCTGGGGATTCAAATTCAGGTCCTCAAGCCCAGCAGAGCATCTTTAACAGTGCCAGGGGTTGGCTTCCCCACATGGGATGGGTCTCAGGTTGGGGCAGTCATTGGTTGGCTGTTCCCTCAATCTCTGCTCCATCTTTACCCTTTACATCTTGTAGGTAGGACAAACCTTTTGGTTGAAGGTTTTGTTCATGAGTTGATATCCTGCTCCCTCCCATTGGAAGTCCCACCCGGCTATAGGAGGTAGCCACTTTGGTCTCCATATCCCCCAACTGGTAGGAATCTCATTAGGGTTCTCCCCATAGGTTAAGAGATGTCCTCCACTGATTTCTGTCCTTACTCCCAGCCCTCTCCCTCCTCTCCTCTCCCACACTTGATCACCCTCCCCGTTCCCCTTCCACCAAGTCATAACTCTCTCCTGAGAGGCTTCATCCAGCCGTGGATGGAAACGGAGGCAGAGATTCACAGCCAAACATCAGGCGGAGCTCAGGGAGTCTTGCGGAAGAGTGGAGGACAGAACAGAACAAGCCGGAGGGTTCAAGCACACCCTAAGAAGACCTACAGAGTCAACTAACTCAGGCCCATGAGGGCCCACAGAGTCTGAAGCACTAGTTAAATAACAGGCAGGGGCTGGAGCGAGCCCCCCTCCACATCTGTAGCAGATGGACTGTCTCTGACTCTGTTGCCTGCCATTGGACCCCCTTGCCCTAACTGGACTGCCTGGTTGGGCCTCAGTGGGAAAGGATATGTGTAGTCCTGCTGCTTCTGGATGTCCCAGGGCAGAGTGGTACCCAAAGGGAGCTTTCCCTTCTCTGAGAACAAGGAGAGGGGATAGTGGGGGTAGGAATTTGTAGAGAGTGGAACTGAGAGATGAGGGAGGGGCTGTGATCGGGATGTAAAGCGAGTAAATAACTAGATTAATGAAGTAAAAACCACCCCACCACCAACAAATCTAGGTCTTCTGACTTACTAAGTATGCCCTTTACCCACGGAGCCATTTCCCCAGCCCATAGTCATCCATAGCTCACACACTGTCCCGTGAATACCCTACACTCTTTAAAGGCACTGTGCTAGGAAACGCTGGCTTTCTGAACTCAGGATGAATTCAGGAGGCTGGTGCTGTGTGATCAGCCCTGAGCATAGCCTCCCTGGGGACTGGCTTGGTGTCACAGCTCTGCCATCTGCTGCATGTGGGTCTCGGGTTCCTGAAAACCCTTCTCGGAGCCTGGGGCTCCCTATCTCTGAAAGGGAAATGATGGCCGCTCTACAGAGTATATATCACTGGTCCAAATGTTTTAGGGACAACATCATTGATTAAATATTGTTGGGATTAGAGCACAGGAACCGTTTCACCAGCTGCAATCTCAATGCAGCTCGTGCCCTCTGGACGCATGGAGAACAGAAGTGTGACATGTGTAAGACAGAGCTAGTCTGTCAAAGGATGCTGAATGACCGCCTCAGCCTAGTGTGTCAGGGCTCACTCTCATCACTGTTCCAAGTCCCAGGAACTCTTCCTGACAAGTCCTTAGCAAACCTGGGTGGTTGGCACCCTTAGACATCTTAGACTGCTTTTCTGTTCTATGCAAGGGCAACATAAGGAACTCACAGGTCTTCCACAGCTGGAGTGGTGTGTTGATGGAAGAACTGAGGTCCTAGTGTCATAGGAATTGAGGGGACAAGGAAGCTAGGGAAGAGGACCTCTATCCCCATCTAGCTTGGCACCGTACTGGAAAGCTGCAAACTGGTAACTTGGGAGTCAGGTCTGGTTTTTTATCTGCTTATATGTTTAGCCTGAAGAGTGTCCAAAACAATAACAAGCATCCTGGAACTCACCAATAAAACCCATCAGTGAAAACATTTGTCTTCCTGCAAAGACAGGGATTTCTTAGCTCTCGTGTCAGAGCTATGCAGGCACTTTGTGCTTTAATTTGCCACAGTTGTGCTCAGCCTGATGGATCCCATGCACTACTTCCTGGCTCTTGGGAGCTTGCATTGGTCAGTCCTGAATATTCGAATACAAGCACTCAGTTCTGGCTATCTGTAAGTCCTCTGTGGGTCCTGATCCTCAATGACAATATCAAAATAAATTTGTGCTTATTTATGGCTGTGGGATGTGGATGGATGGAGGGTGATTCCATAGCAAATCGAAGTTCATGAAAAAGTCCATCAAACAGATCTGAAAGCCCAGCATGGAGAGGCAAGTAAAAACAGGGTGTCTGTGAGTTCAAGGCCAGCCTGGGGTACCTGGTGAGAGCCTATCACAAGGGACACAAAACTGGAGAGGTGAATGGAAATATCAGGGAGTGGGGAGAGAGGGTGGGTATGTTCCAAGTGCATTATATATGTATATGAAATATTCTTGTGAAATGTATCATTATATTTAATGGATATCATACACACACAAACACAAGCACACACACACATGTGTATCTTAGAAATATCTTAGAGTTAGTGTATCTTAGCTTTAGAGTTCTGATTTAGAGTGCTCCAAGCCCCGAGTTTGATTCCTAGCAATGCAAGTTAACACATGCTCACAAACAAGTCTCACACATCAAAAGCTCCTGGTTAAGAAGTGCCAGCACTAACAAGACAGCCAAGTTAGAAAATGTCTTTGTTATTTTACAGGTGAGAGCCAAGAAGTCAGTGTGATGGAAACATACTTCATACTTGAATATATCATGTATGTACAAACTCTCTGCCTCTCTCTGTGTCTCTCTCTCTGTGTCTCTCTCTCTGTCTCTCTCTGTGTCTCTCTCTCTCTCGCACACACACACACATACACACACAATGATGTTCTACGAGGGAAGAAAGGTCACCCACTATCTCCCACATACTCTGGGAATCCTCCCGAGTACGCACACCCCCTTCAGCCGTAGAGTTTTCTGTTCCTCGGGGTATTGACATCCACCTCCTGGCCAGGTGAGCCTCCTATAACATTTACAAAGGCTTCATTGATTTTCCACCAGCTCCTCATCTCTAGGAGAAGAGTGGAGAAGAGCTGAGCAGTGGGTCCTCTTCTTGTGGTAGCCAAGAGCATCTCACACCCCCTGGCCTACATATCATTTAACAAACTGCCCTGTGAGTCTTACGGGGCGTGGCATCCCCACTGATTTAAAATCCCCGCATTGCTCAAACTGCATTGTTCTTCATCAAGTGGAGTCGTTTTTATGTGAAGTGTCAAGCTCCCTAACAAATACCTCCTGCCAGACAAATCAAGTCCCTCGTCGGAGAGCCGCGGCTAAATAGTTTATAGCTTTAATCTGCTCACCGAGGTGTGCAGTCTATGACAGTAATTATAAATGCAAGGAGAAATTATAGCTGAATGCCTTAACAGCATTAGGAGCTGTTTGATGAACAATCATGGGCGTCTGCTCATTTCCAACAATAGAGGGCAAGTTAGTGTCAGTGCATTAGAGAGATCTCAGTTCTGCATGGCTTTTTCTCGCATTTACCACGGAATGTCACTTGTCTCCTATAAAGTAGAAAAAAAAGCATCGTGGAAAGCTTTAAACTTGATAGTTAAAAAAAAAAACACAGACAAAGAGAGAATTGCAGAGGAAAACGGTTTATCATTGCGACTCGTATTTTTTCTGTTATGTTTGGCGGCAGGTTGGGTTTCAAATGAGCTCATCGAAGGTAACTAACTGCCTGTTTACTTACAAGGGACCTTGAAAAAAAAATTCCCCTCCCTAAGCCTTTTCTTTTTTTCTTAAATGCTTTTATAGAGAAAGACTTCATTAAATGAAGGGCAAGTTCTAAATGATCTTGGAGAGCCAGACCCTGCAAACCTACGCCTTGTGTCCCCCAGCTGGCTTCTCCCCTCTTCCCGAGTCTTCATAACCTAATGACGCAATTTACTCTTTATTTTCCCCTCCTTGCTTTTGTAGAAAGACGTTTTTAATTTAGCTGAAGAATTACACAAATGTATTTTAAAGACATAAATCCATATAAAAAATATGAGCTAATTAAAACATTGCACTCCCTGTCGCTCATGGAGTTTCAATTTAGCAAAAGGAAAAAAAAAAAACAAACCAAAAATCATGTCTGCTTAAATGAAAGGATGATGGTGATGGCTGACTGGGGTAAATTAAAAACAATGTTGATCTATATTAAAGCGGCGAATTACACACGTCAAGACGGAGCATTTGGGAGTCCAAATGAGGGTCAAAGTGCAATGGGGTGAAGTGCTGATTACTCCAAAAAAACGAAAAAAAAATTACAAAAATTCCCTCATTTGGTTCTTGTCCCTTGGGAAGGGCCAGAGAGTCCTACATAGTTCTGTTTCTCATGTGGTCTTCACCTTTGGCTGTACCACCCTGAACACACTTGATCTCGTCTTATTTTGTTTGCCCTGGGAGTCAGGGTGATGTAGACCCACGTCCACGTGGCTTTGGGTGATGTCTTGGTTTGATACTTTATAGAAATGCATGTCATATGACTAAGCATGGAATTAACAGGAACACAGGTGCTCAGCTTCACCCTGCATGGCATCTGAGGTCCCCATATTTCTGTGTGATAATCTTTTGCTTAACATCTGACTCTAGGTATTCTGGGAGTTCTCTGACATCCAGCACTCAGTGACATCATGAGTGACCTCATGGCTGTCTTTGCTCACTCAGATGTCCATGCAATATCGAAATTGCACAAGGACACACTTCTCATAAAGCATTTCTGCTGCTAGGCCACACGGAATTGTGACGCGTTTACGGCTGGTTTCCTCAGAACCCCTGAGGAACCCTTGGAGCTCCTCTTACCCAACATGTTCCAGCCTTTTCTCTGTACGGTCGGCCATACAGTGGACCCTCAACTCAGGTTGGGAGGAGGAGGGTACCAAGGGCAGAGGATACTGGATGAGGATGGTATAGACCCATGATGCTTAAGGTTGGGACTCCCACCTTGCTGACTTCGTATTAACGGAAGGACGATGGGATCCCTTTAGCTAAGGCTTACCTTCCTTTAAACGAGGGTACCAAGTGTAGCCATTCCCGACTCATAGGAATAAGCCAAGCAGTGATAGTTTTGCCATAGCTACAGCAAAGGGTAAGGTTTGCACGGGGTACAACCATCTGGACATGAGTTAGTCAGTTGGGGAGACGGCCGATTCCAAGATTCCCTATGCTTCAGGGCACAGGCAGGGCTGAGATTCCAAGATTCCCTATGCTTCAGGGCACAGGCAGGGCTGAGAGACTCCACAGGACTTACTTTCCTGGGCTTCCTGTATAACCAGGCTTTATGCAAAGTATTCACATGCATTTATGTAATTCTCAAATCCTTCCTGCGAACAGGTTATGATGTCCCCATTTTACAAATATGGAAAATGGGGTTCAGCATGGTGGGATGGGATGAAGTTGGAAGCCAGGAAGGATGACCTGTGCAGCCAAATGCTCCTCAGAATGAGTGCCCGCCATCTTTGTTTCCCTGAGACAGGGAAGGGTCTCTGCTATGCACTCCATTCAGCCAAGTGCCCCTGAGTAGTGTGTCTGCCCTTGGCCTTCATGGTCAACATTCATTCTGGTCATTAGTTCAGTTTATTTCCTGGTATCAGCACCACGTTTTCCATGGGACCATGGTCTAGACATGAGCTAATGTGTAAGTGAAGGTCAGAGATTGGTGGGACCTTGGGAAGTGCCGTATTGCGCCTCCGTCATTATTTCTTTGAATCAACCCACACTTACTGGGCATTTGTGAGGCGTGATGCCTGCGAAGAAACAATTGCTACAAACCCCCACAGTTCGCTAACTAGGTGTGGGGCGTAGTAAACCAACCAATATTTGCCGAGGGATGGAAGGGCCAGAGGGAGGGAAGGAGAAACAGAAAGAAGGGCATTTCTTTAATGGACAGAAAAACGGTGGGTACCCCTCACAGGCCTTCACGACTCCAGCCTGTTCGGTGCCTCCTAGATTGGCGTGTAATCTACATGATTAATGTCGATAGAATTACGACTTTCCAGCTTGAAAATGAATCTCATGTGAACAGTGGATTTTTTTTTTTTTTTTTTTAAATAAAGCTAAGGTCCACAACATGCTATTTGGAACATGGCTGTACAAAGACTGGGTGGTTCAGTGAAGGGCAAGTTCAACTGGATTAGCCGCCCATCCTTTATCTTATCTGGCAGCCCTCCGTGCCTTTCACCCCCCAACATACATTTTCATCAAGCCATCCATAACAGAAGTGGCAGGCAGCTTGTTGGACTAGAATACATTTCTGCCAGCAGTCTCAAGGTTAGGTGTGCCGTTAAACGCGCACACTATATTACGTGGTAATGACTATAATTTGAAGTCCTTATGCATTCGAGACTCAATGATTCACTCGCTGTTTAATTTCCAGTCAGGAGCAAGAGACTTTTAAAGGTATATACAAATCCATGGGGAAATTGTTTTAGATTACTTATGTCCTAAAAGAGGGGCTGCCCGTTTAATACTTTACAAAGAATTTTAAATGGAAATTTGACTTTGCTACCTGGCAGGGTGTTCCCAGGATTAGAGGTGGGCACAGGAAAGGAGAGAAAAGTCAGCTCGAAATTTGTGCCCTTTGGAAATGTGTAGAAATGGTGACCTTTTAAGTAGCCCACTGTATTTTGATGTGTTTTATAAAATACCACATTATGTTTTCAAACATTGTACCCTCCTTCATATCAGCTAAGATTAGAGTTCCAGGTGATGATAGAATCCCGTAACCATTGAAAACCATCATCTAAAATATATACACACATATATATATATAAATATAATAAAATTTATAAAATTAAAAAACCCAACGAAAGCAAGCTATCCTATTGGTAAACTTTGAAGAGTGGGCAGGGTGTATACACATGGCTTTAATCAAGTTCTGGAAGTGGAGAAGTACTCTTTTCTAGGTGGGCCAAACTCCAAGACATCGCCTTGTCACCCACGGGGGTTGGGGGGGGGAAGCAGTCAAGCAGATTGGAATAGTTTCCATGTAAACACAAACACACCGGCACCCACATGCTCTCTCCTACATACATGACACACTCCCATTGGATGGGATAACGTCAAACATTTTTCTGCATCTCTGTCAGGCACCCCGGCATGGCCATGGTTGCATGAAGACAGAACTTTTGTAGTCTATATAATGATAGCACTGTCATATATTAGAAGTGTTCATTCTGTACAGATGTGGACAGATGCAAAACTAGGTCTTAACCCATGTGTCTCCCAGATTTACAGGCAGCCTCTGTGTATATCCCCCAAATTATTGGTCGACTTTTGCTTCTCTAAACAGAGAGTGTGTGCTTCAGATTCTGACTTGGAACAAGCCCCACCCCCCTCTCTGCTCGCTGCTCCCTAGTTACATATCGCAGTTAAAAAATGATTGCAAACCTAACAGGTGGAAAATTGGTCTTTATTATAGCACAAAATAAACATCACCTATTTGTTCTCTTAGCCGTGGTTTGGACCCACAATTATTAGATTTAAAACATACTTCTTGACTCTAGGTTCTTTATGTATGTCCACCTTTTTTTTTTTTTAAGGACCAGAAGAGCATAATGGCTAATTACATAAAAATTTAAGATGTGATATGGTAAATAAATAGCATGTGGCAGAACCCAGAGCTCACATTGGGCTCAACAGATGCAAAATAGCTTTCCATTCAACAAGGTAAGATGTACAATCATGCTTGGAAACCCGGAGATGAATCTGCCCGGAACATTTAGTTATCATGATAAAGGCATGCAGACAGTAGGGGTAGCCCTCACGGGAGCCACCCAAATCAGAAGCATGGATTCCCACCTGGAGGGAGGACCAGTCAAGTGCGCATTTCTCTTTCCCTTCCCCCATCTTCCCCCTCAGAAACTCTCTAGCTGTGTGAGGAGCGCTCGGAGCTTGCCACACAGGACCTTTCTCTACCTGGAGCCTTCCCTAGCACCTGAGCCTGTCCGGCTTGACCCGAAAGTCTCCTGTGGAAAAGTAAAAGCTTTGCGAAGAGGGGGTGCTGAGGGCGCATATGATAAGCTTTCCATACCTTGTCGTGAGTTAATTAAGAGCAATTCCGTAACGCTGTGGAGCATATGCTGGGCTGTAAAGTACAGAACCCTTAGTTCGTGTGGGGTCCTTGTGTTGGGGTGGAGCCTTAGGCAGAGGTCAATCTGAACATGTGTTGGGGTCCCTAGCGTGTGGGCATGTCATGCTGGAGGGGAGGGCAGAAGGAGGTCTGCTGGCATCCAGCCTTGCTGAAGCTCAATATTTGGAAGCAGCCTACGTGACTAATTTGCTATAAAGTATTTGCCTTTGGTCTCTGTCCTTTCTCCTGGAGGTGACATAAGTAACAAAGCAAGGCATGGACTTCTATGATATATGATACAAATTCCTTTTTTTTTTTTCTCATTTTGGTTCTGGGGCTTGAACCCAAGACCTTATGTACTCTACTACCAAAGTGCACCTCCAGCCCAGTTTAAAAAAAATATCTTGAAGCTGTTGGACAGACCCTACTCACTTGGCCATACACAGGCTTCGGTTATCCTTCTCTATATATGGGAAATAAACTCGCAGGGGCGTTTTGCATCTGTCTTTGTTAAAGGTGGACTCTGATTCTGAGTTTATCGTAAAGAAAATCTAAAGGCAGTTTTTCTCTCCCTGCTCCATAGAGGAGTGCATCCCGACGGTCCCCCTTAAGGGTCCCTGCTCTTCTGTAGGGAAATGAATGTATGAAGGAAACGGGAGGAGTGCAGAGTCGATAAAAGTCGGCTACCAAATGCATTCCTTGCAAGGGCTGATAGTAAAGATAACATTAAGCCATTTGTGAACTGATTAAGCTATCTCTGTATATAAAGGCCCCTAGGAAGTCCCCCTCCCCCCACTGTCTTCACTCTGGTGCCTCTTCTTCCCAACTCCGTTAAGAATTAAGCATTGCTGTGGGAAGGCTGATGGCAAAATGGAATCTAGTCCTTGTTAATTAAAATGAGGGGAAGCTGGACCTTGGAGATTGGGCCTTGGGTTGCTAAGGGAATCGTGTGTCCTGGAGCCCTATGAGCAACCATGAGCTTCATCTCTCTTAGATACATTGTATCCTGCTTCCCAGCTAAACTGGAGGACGTGGCGGTAATGGCTAGGACCCACTCATCAAGTCCTGTCTTTTGTAAAAGTAAGTCTATGGCAGCCAACTACGTTCCTGCGGGCCTCAGGAGACGGCCTCTGCCTCTAAGCAGACGCATCTCCTTTTTAACATGCTCCTCACAAGGCCATGGTCACTGTCACCTGGGAGCAAACCCCATACCTGCAGAACTATTCTTCATCCACGTCTGTTACAAACTGAGAATGGTGTTCGGGTGACTTGCTGTGCGTTTTGCTTAGGTGGAGTTTTACTGCGTGTTTGCTCACAAATGTCCGACTGCATAACTTACACTTGAATTTAGAGTCTGTGTCCTCTTCGCCAGCTATTGTTTCCGGTGACCTCTGAGCCGACGACACCCGGGAGATCTCCTGCTCCACCTTGTTTTGCTGGTCAGCCGCCATCCGGGTCATGTCCTTCATTTGGAAGCCCAGGTGAGACTCTAAGTGGCTGATGTAGGTAGAGGGGGTTCTGAACTGGGACGCACAGTCACTGCAGTAAAAGATGGGGTGACCTTTGTCCATGTTTTTCAGGAATTTGGTGCCACCTGTTTTCCTAAGCTGGTACTTGACGTTAGCCAGCCAGTGGCTGATTGTGGTCATGGAGAGTCCCGTGAACTTTGAGATTTGCATCCGTTCTTGCGGGCCCAGGTCAGAAAGCAAGTATTTGCCCTCTGAGGTCTGGAAGAGGCTCGAGGCAAACTGAGCTTGCAGGATGAGGAGATGTTGAGGATTCCAGTTGGACTGCCGGCCTTTCCTTTTGTGCAAAGTGGAGACTTCGCTGGAAACATCCTCGAAGCGTCTGACGTCGATTTCCAGCTTCATAGGAGGGACCCTAGAGGAAGCGGCTGGCTTTGGGGTGGTGGCTTTGGGGAGGACCTTGACCATATCGGCAATGTCACACAGAGCATGCTTCTGAGGTGGGGACGTGCAGGATTGTGCTTGCGAGGACTCGGTTCTCTTGCTTTTGGACTTGGTCAGGTCAATAGGCTGGTCGGTGTTCTCAAAAAGGTAGTGTCGGGACACGCTGGCCGCCGGCCTGGTGGAGGTGGGACTTATGACCGGCTTGTCCACCACGTTGAGACTGGATTTATGGAACATGGGGATTGTGCTTGAGTTGGGGCTGGAGCAGGAAGGGGAGCGCAAGGACTCAGTGGCTTTGCCCAGGTGGTTGTTCAGGACGGACTGTAGGGCACTGAGCGGGTTGATGGAAGGCAGAGCCGGGGTGTGGTTAGCCGGCGCACAGCCATTGGTCAGAGAAGACACTGGTTCTAACGGCTCTGGTTTCTCTTTCGGCAGCTTCTCCTCCTCCTTCAGGGGACAGGGCTCAGCCTTTCTGGATTCTGAAGGTGGTTCGATTTTGGAGAACGACTCACCCTCGGGCTGGCTGAAAGATGTTGCCTCTTCGCGGGGACTTTCCTTCCCACACGGCTTCACGACTTCATCTTTGTCTTCGGTCTCCTTCTTGACTCGAGTGTACAGGGCCAGGCTTGTGGGGACGGGGCCGAGTGGCATGCCTTTCCATTTGGGTGCAATGGGCCTTAGCTTGTTGGCAAGGTTGGGTCGGATTTGCAGTATCTGAGAGCCCATTGCCATGGGTGGCTTGGTGCCCTCCGACAGCTGGTAGGCTGCGTGGATACTTGGGTATGCGCTCCAGCTGGGAGCACCATTTTGGGCCTTGTTGATGGCTGTGGTTACGGTATTTTCCAGTGACTTTAAAATGTCCCCACCGCCCTTCGAGCCGTCTTCCAAGTCCTCCTCTCGTAGATACTGGTATTTTATGGTGGGGTCGAGTGGCTTCTGTAGAGTGTCTTCATATTCCTCGCTTTTCACACCTTGCTCCTCTTCGCCGACCTCCCCCTTCTCCTTCTTGCTCTCTTTCTTTAACTCAGTGGTAGAGGCTGTGCACTCGGAGGGGGAGTTACTCGATGGCTTAGGGGCCAGAGACTCACTGGTTGGGGTCTCAGACAGCGTCTGCATTTTCTCCACAGCCAGGGGGTCCAACACAAGTTGCTTTCCTTTCTTGGAGGCAGAGCTAGTGACTTTGAGAAAGTGGCCCGTGACCATCATGTGGGTGGTGAGTTGTTGCAAAGTATCGTGGGAGCTGCCACACTCCATACACTTTAAGATCTGGGACTTGCAGGCCTCGAACTGCCAGGTGTAGCTGGCGCCGTTTTGGTAGCCGTAGCGGCTGTTGGAGGGCAGCTGCAGGTTAGCGCTCTTCTGGGAAGAAAACGAATCTGCAAGTGACCCCGTGGTGGAGTCGGGGGAGCAAGGCCTGTTGACATCGAAAACCCGCTTCTTGGCTGGTGTGACCATCTTGGAGGAAATGGTTGGTACCGGCTCCTTCAAAGGCACTTTTTGGTAATGTTTTGTCTTTATCATGTGGACACTCAAATCTTGGAGGGAATCGAAGGAGTCGCCACAAAACATACATTTCAGAACCTTTTGAGCATCCTCTTTGTCCATGTCTTGGAAGGCCCTTTTCCGGGGCTTTGAGTAGCTCGTGGGTCTGAGTTTATCTTTTTTGCGGTTGTCATCTTGGTAGTGGCCTGTCTCGTTCATGTGCACAGTCAGCTCTACGAGAGTGTCATAGGCTGCACTGCACTGCCTGCAGCGGAACCTGCTGGCGCCGGTGAACACCGAACCGCACACCTTACTGCTCTGCCGGTACAGCTGCACAGAGCTGAACAGGCTGGGCTTAGAGACAGAGCGGGAAGGCAAGTTCTGCTGTAGGCTTTTAGACAGGGCATCCTGGTGCCAATCAAAATCGTTCTTGCTGCTGCTGTTGCGGGTGTCACAATTCCGCCTCTCGCTGTTGGATAACTTGAAGCCGAGGCCCAGGCCCGACCAGTAGGAATCTGACAGGATATTGGCATAGACAGCTGTCATTTTATCCATGCAGTTATGGGGTTCACTTGGAAGCTTGGGGTGAGTGTTCCCTCTCTTGTCCGAGGCATCTCGCCCACAGACACTTTTGATGTCTGACACCTGATCGCTGGCATCGCTCAGGAGAGACTCGTTTTCTGCGTCCTGATTGGACAGGTGGCTCCCTGGTGAGTTCTGGCAGCTGAAGTAGCCTTTCTGCTCTGGGCCTGTTTCTAGTTCCTCATCTGTCCCGGTGTCATTGCTGCCCTGGTGTTGAGCCACGGAGCCACTGTCTTCCTCCTCCTCCTCTTCTTCCTTTAATTCCTCCTCTTCCTTCAGGACCTCCTCCTGGGCATACCCTGCAGGAGATAGAGAGAGATGAACTAAATGTAGCAACAGCTGACAGTCCATCCCCATGGCCCTGCTTGCTCAGCCTGAACTGAATAGCCATGCAATCTATACTTTTACCAACCTTAACAGAAATGGAAACAATACATGCCAGGGTTTTATTTTGGGATAGGGTCTCATGTAGCCCAGGCTGGCCTCAAATTTGCTATGTACCAGGACACGAACTTTTGATCCTCTCGCCTCTACCAACCATCATGTCTAGTTTATGTGATGCTGGGGATAGAATCCAGCTTTCATGCATGCTAGGCAAGCACTAAGACAACTGAGTACATCCCTAGACCCCAAATGTTGTCCTCTGTGCCATCCATTGCCTGTTCCTTTATATCTTGGCAAGGGCATAATTCTTTATGAATGATTATGATCACAGGTTAACAGTGTAGGGTCACATATCACTCTGATGTTCCTGTAATGGGGCAGTGGCTAAATTTGTGTGTAAGGTTTTCTGGAAATCTAGACTGAAATGCAAATCCTATTAACATCATGGTACAGGAGAATATTGGCTCATAAGAAAGTTAGTGCTTTGTCCTTAGCATCTCCATGACCAACTGCCCCAAGACACTTGGGAGTATTGGCTTGACTTCATCTAACTAGGAACCTGGATGCATAGCGGTTCTATCCTTGATAGCCTGTGTCTTTGTTATAACATTTTTATATTGTAATATTTTATAGAGATTTGCCCGGAGAGAGAGGATAGAGTATGCAAATACCATCTCCCACCAATGGCTGAAAAATTATGTAAGCTCAGCAAATACAATGATTTTAAAATAATGGTGAGTGGTGTTAGAATGGGAGACTTGGGGGCCAGTCTATTATTCTCTCACAGGTTTATGAAGACCTTTCCAGACACGGCTGAAAATACTCTTTCCATCTTGCTCCTGTAATTTCAAATGCTCTGTGATTTGTGGGTATCCGTCATGAGATGCCAATTACAGAGTTGATTTGTGGATGCAAAATGCTATGGGGGAATGCATGCTTTGCCTTCTCTGAAAGGACCGAGGGCCAGTAATTGCACAGGGAAAATGCAGGCACGAGAGAGGAGAGCGGGAGCAAAAGAGAATTAATGGGCAAATCCCCATCAGTGCTGATGGGGAATGTGGCTATTTATGCCCATGGGTTCATTTTCTCCACCTGGCCTTTTAGAGTCACATGGGTAAGATATAAGCAAAGGTGTTCCCATGCAAAGGAGACCCAGCTTCAGATCTGCAACGCTAGCACGATCTTAAGGTACTATATTTCCTCATAAACATCTCTCTCTCTCTCTCTCTCTCTCTCTCTCTCTCTCTCTCTCTCTCTCTCTCTCTGTCAAGTGGAGAGAGAAACCCGAGATCAGATTCTGTTCTTCCCATATGCCAAGTCTAAAGTTTGGAATGGAGGTATCTCTTCATACAAGGCTAACAGAGAAAGAGAGAGAGAGAGAGAGAGAGAGAGAGAGAGAGAGAGAGAGAGAGAGAGAGAGACAGAGAGACAGAGAGACACACAGAGAGAGACAGAGAGACAGAGAGACAGAGACAGAGACAGAGACACACACACACACAGAGACAGGGAGAAAGGAAGAGGGAGAGGGGAGGGGAAGGGGAGGGCGAGGGAATGAGCACCTGCCATGTACATGGGAACTTGCTATCCAAACCCTGACCCTCACACTTATGCGGTGACAACTGAACCATCCTTCCAGTCCACAAGCAGTCTTTCACATTTTTCTCATATCCACACACAGCAATCGTTGGTGCTTATGTTTTTATAGGTCAGGAAACTGCGGGTTCAGAATGAAGAAAACTGCAGAGTACGCAGGGTCCCCCCACACTCCCCTTCTGTTTGTTAAAGAATCCATTGTCTTGTGCAGGAAACCCCTACCCCCCTTTCTACTGCCAATCTAATGAATAAGAAAACCTTCCCAGGGCAGCAGTGAAATTTGGTCGATTGCTAAGCAGATATCCGCCTTCTCAGAGAGGATTGTGTGAATGCGGAAGACAAGAGCCCATGAGTTTGAGGAAGGAGTCTATAAAACAAGATAAAGTGGAAAAGTTCAGTCTGGCCACAAGTTTTATGGTTGTGTTTGTTATTTTATTGTTATTGGTGTGGTGGTTTTTTGCTTCCCCAGCAAGCTGACAAGCAGATTTTTCATTAAATTGGTGTTGCTGGTCTCTAGTGCCATGAATTGATTGGAAGAAAGGAAAACTACTCAATCCAGCCAAGCAACCATTAATAAGTGGCCACTTCTCGCAAGAAAACTGCATTTTGAAACAACCAAGTGCCTGCAGCAGGCCATCCCTGCCATTCATCGCCCCTTCCCTTTCCCCTAGGACTAATTTAGTATTTTAAAGAGGTGTTAGACTGCTACACTCAGGGAGAAAGTTATTAATTATAAAGAAAGAAAAGTTTCCTAAGATATAAGAGGTACTTCAAAAATCAGATACATTTTAGCCATCAAATACCGTCAGTTTGCCATTGTTGTTTCTTCTGAGTGTCTCTGTGCAGTCCCAGGCTGGCTGGGACTTCTCACAGCCCTCTTCCTTATGGCTGAGGTTCCAGGAATGAGCCACCATTCTTGGTGAAATAGTATATCATTTTTGCAAGTGAAATCAGGCAAACTTTATAAAATAACTACAGTCTCTTTTGAAAAGCAAATGGGTGTTATGACTCTGAGACAAATACACTATCCATGACTATTCCAGGCTATAACATATTGTTACAATGCTTATGGCTAAGTGTGATCACGGAGAGAAACACACACACACACACACACACACACACACACACACACACACACACACACACACACACACACACACACACACACACATACACACACACACACTCACACACACACACACACACACACACATACACACACTCACACACAGTCTGCCAGCCATTGCCATCAGTTTTCAGCAAGGGATAAGAAGTATTACTTCTTCCCATTTCCCCCCTTTTCTGCTGACATTTGGATGCTGAGCTTCCTGGACCCATTCAACCTCACAATCTACTTTGTCCTTCTAAATGGATTCCCCAGAAGAAAAGTCGGAGACAGCATACTCCTCCCCCACAATACAGATAAAATTTTCTGCTTAATTAGGCATTGACATGTTTACTATAACCTTTACAGCAGAGTAACTCGTGCTGAGAGACCCTTTTTTGTCTGTTTGCCTCCACAGAATAGACTAAATCTCATGCACCCGATAAAATAACATG
>NW_022196897.1:156018033-156021296 GCF_008632895.1 Mastomys coucha | reverse complement strand
CCGGCGCTCCTGTCAAAGGGAGTGTAACTTAACAATGGCTTAGGGTTCCGAGGAGTTTCTCAAAACCACATTTTAATATTAAACATTTAAAATTGTTCACTTGATCCGAGTGATTCTGTTTGCCACCAGCAGTGGAGGCGAGCAAGCAGAGGCAGTCTGAAGCCGGGTGACTGGGCCACATAATGAAGGTCTGTCTCTCTTGCCATCGATGAATTGTTTAATGAGTTGGCATCATGTGCGACTGGCTGCAAAGCAGACGAGTGGCAAATTCATTCTTATGAATCCTTGCTTAGGAAAAGGAGCTCTCACAGTCATGCCAAGGCGTGGGGAGAGAGCTGCGCTCTGTAGAACCTTTTTTTTTTTGTTGAGTTTTGGCTTGAAGATCAAGCTTGCCACCTCAATATTTCATCCCATCCCTTCCTATTGTTTGAATCTGGCCAAAAGAAACCCTCCTCCCCCAGGACAGGGAACAAATGAGCAACCCTTGTCAATTCTGTGTCTCAGTGATGGGCTGGGGAGACCCTTTCTCTTCCACGTTTCCCTCTGCTCAGACAGAGCTGCCGGATTGTCCACCTGGACAGAACAATGGCTTTCTAGCTCCTTTTAACCCCAGCTCTTAGAATACTCTTTAGTTTTAGACAGATCCTCTGTATGTAGCCCAGGCTGGCTTTGAACTCACGATTCTTTTGTCTTAGACTATGGAGTGCTGGAACGACATGTGTGCACTCTCATGCTTGGTTCTGTTGCCAGAACGTTCTATGTAAAATGGGGCAGGTCAGGACGTTTCTGTTTAACTCTGGCAATGGTTTTCTGGCCAACTTACAGTAAAGTGCAACAACTACAGGAGCCAGTAGGATTCTCCCTGCTCCATATGTCTAAGGTGCAAAATAAAACTCACAACTGTGGTTCTCTGCAATTGCAGATTTCACCTCCTAGGAGTTCATTCTCCTCCTCTCTTAGCCAAGACTCTTGCTCAAAAAGGTGTTTTTCCTTGCCAATCTCCCTTCTTTCTCTGAGTCCAGTCAGAGCACAAGGCTTAGCCAACCTACAACGGTGTGGTGACAGTTCTTTTTTTTCTCCAGTTTTCTGATTAGTCGAGGCTCCCACTGAACATGGAATGAAAATATCTGCCCCAAGATTCAAACTCACAAACCTTGCTTTTCCCGAGTCCCACCCTGGCAGGCATGATTACGTCTTGTCTTCAGTGTTTGAATGAATGAATGAATGAATGATGGAATGATGACTCCCCAGCAATAGGGATGACTCTTTAATGACCATTGATCACTCCCCTCCAAATAGATGGGACCTGAGTTACAACCATCTTCATCACCTCACTCATGGGGACAGGAACACCCCAGGAGCTGTGGCTTCTGGCTAATAGAGCCACTGGCTTTCTGGTTGGTCAGCTCTCAGCAGAGTGGATTCGTGCTTAAGTATGAAGATTAGGGATAGCCCATTTCAAAACTCTTAACCCAGAATTGTTCCTGTCTAAAGGAAATGCAGAGACAAAGAGTGGAGCAGAGACTGAGGGAAAGGCCATCTAGAGGCTGCCTCACCTAGGGATCCATCCCATCTGTAGACACAAACCCAGGCACTGTTGCTGATGCCAAGAAGAGCTTGCTGACAGGAGCCTGGTATAGCTGTTCCCTGAGAGCCTCTGACACAGCCTGTTCAATTCAGATGCAGATATAGCCAACCATCAGACTGAGCATGGGGTCCCCAATGGAGGAATAAGAGGAAGGACCGAAGGAGTGGAAGGGGTTTGCAACACTATAGGAAGAACAACAATATCAACCAGCCAGACCCTGCCCCCCCAGAACTGCCAGGGACAAAACCACCAACCAAAGAGTACACATGGAGGGACCCACAGCTCCAGCTGCATATGTAGCAGAAGATGACCTTGTCGGGCATCAATGGGAGGGGTGACCCTTGGTCATGTGGAGGCTTGATGCCCCAACATAGGGGAGAGCTAGGGTGGTGAGACGGAAGTGGGTGGGTGGGTGGAGGAGCACCCTTATAGAGCAAGGGAAGGGGGTAGGATGGGGGGTTGAGGAGGGCAAACTGGTTAGGGGGATAACATTTGAAATGTAAATAGATAAAATAACCAATTAAAAAAAAGGATGGGAAAAAAAAGATTAGGAATGGACATCATGACTGCAGACCATGAGCAGTTAGGTTCTTAGGGTGAAAAGCCTGCCTCAGAGAAGGCTTACACACCGGCGGCCTGACACCACAGGCTAATGTTGCCTCTAACAGGAAGATAAGCTTCATCACTGCACAGTGGTATATGCTCCTCAGCTCGGGGAGACCATCTCCTGACTTCTTTGTGCTTCAACAGTATGTGGGCAAATTCAGAGAGAAACCCTTACATATTTAGGAATTTTCTCTTATGTTAAAAGCTAAAAATACAAAAGGAAACTATTGCTTTAAAAAATGATTACCTTGTCTGTTCTAAAAGCCATCAGTAAAAGTCGTTTAAATGAAACTGTACACAAACCACTCACCAGTCATGTGTTAGACACTGGCCCTTTGCTACTGTATGTTTCTGGGGTTGCCTTGCCAAATATCCGTGGAAGCACTGACCATTTTTAAAACGGCAAAGGAGGTGAAACGAAAGTTTTTACTGGAGAAAAAAAAAATTCAGGCTCAAGAAAGCAGGTTTTCAAAAACAAACCAGAAATTGACCAAGATCTCATTTAGTAATGTACTTGGTCATGACAGGGTCATTTTGCCTGTCTGTCCCATGGATTGACATCTTCAAGTCATCCAGAGACTCCTTCGTATGCGTGGCAGATCTAAGCGAGGAAGGAGAACAGTTCCACACCAGGTACCTAGTAGGTATGCTAGATGATGACCCAGGGCAAGGCCTCCCCTCTCTTGAGCCTCTGTGTCTTGTTGAGTGTGGTCTGCACATCGGTTACAGAGGACATGATTATTGGCAGTCCTGTCTGTAGGCTGAGTGGAGAGTTCGAGGCTGTAGTGTGTAAGGAAGCTGGGCTATTTTTAGATGGTGGCCAAACCCAGAGCTAGGCCCTCTAGGGGTGATGTGAGGGGCCTATTTACTCTCTCGCTGTCTCTGTCTCTGTCTCTCTGTCTCTCTCTCTCAGTATGGCGGGAGGCTGGAGGGCTATAAGAATCTCTGCCACCTCACATGATGTGTGCCTAGAACCCAGCTCCTCTATCTGAACCTCAGAACCAAACAAGTAGAATTCTTTGTTTAAGGAAACATGGGAGAGAGAGAGAGAGAGAGAGAGAGAGAGAGA
>NW_022196897.1:155985448-156018023 GCF_008632895.1 Mastomys coucha | reverse complement strand
GAGAGAGAGAGACAGACAGAGACAGAGACAGAGACAGAGACAGAGAGGGAGACAGAGACAGAGAGAGAGAGAGACAAAGAGAGAGAGAGACAGAGAGAGAGAGAGAGAGAGAGAGAGAGAGAGAGAGAGAGAGAGAGAGAGAGAGAGAGAGAGAGAGGTTGACACAATACCAGCAAGGCTCATCCTGAGACCACAGGAACTCAGTGGAAACAAATGAGGAACTTTCTAAGAGCAGGACTCCCCCCCCAGTCCTCCCCTCCCCCCGCCAGAAACTGGTCAGTGAATTAGAACAGTTCACACACAGGATGTCAGATGTGTTATGTACTAAAATGATCTATTTATGCAACAAAGCTCTCACTACCAGTACCTGCCTGGCCTATCACCCCAGCATTCAGCACTGTGGAACTGATCTCTCCCGGTTGCACTGGGACTTTCTCCACATCTTCATCAATAGCTGGAAGGATGAAGCTAGCTTCAGCCCAAGGCGGTGGGCCCTCGGCCAGGGCACTGTGCTTCTCCTGTTTTATTCTCTGCTCCTAAGATGCTTTGGGTCAGTTTCACAGGGACCTCTGACCTGACAGATCACCCCAAAGCCAAGGAAAGGAGAAAGATGGGCTACTGACAGAAAGGGGGCACTAGAACAGGGAGAGTGAGGTCATGGAACCGTCACACATCTCTGCAAGAGCGCAGGTGACTGAAGCGATGGGAAAGGAAACAATCCTGACACAGGATGATAACTAGAACAGACGTTGAGATGTTCCTCTGGACCAAGAGACACTGAGGGGATGTGGGCTGACAGTGTGGTTGGTGCCATGGTGGAGAAGTGTAACGGCTACTCAGGCTCTACCAGGTTCGTCAAGGATGAAAGAGGAGGTGTGACCAACATCAGGTGTCATTGCTCAGAAGTCGTCGCTCATTGGCTTAGAGATCGCTAATTTCCATAGATCACTGACTTCAGCGGGCAGGCCGGCTGGGGCGCCCCAGGGAACCTGCCTGTTTTGGCCTCTCTGGTGCTGAGGGTACAAGTGCGGACCACAGCAGCTGGACCTCAAACCTGGGTCCTCACGCTTGGAAGGCAAGCTCATCACCAATTGAGCTATCTTCCCCGGGCATTTTGTTTTGGTCAACGCTATGGAGGGGAGAGCAGGTGTGTCTGCAGTCCATTCATTCTCAATCTCTGAGTGTGGGATGTAGAGCAGGAAACTGAAGCAGAAGACCTGGGCTGCTTCTCTGGGTTTTGTCACCCCAACTTTCTGACCCAAGTTTCCACACTTGTCAGTTTTACTCCAAGCCTGCCTGCCTCTGGGTTCTTTATTCAGGGAAAAGAAACAGCAGGATACCCAGTGCTCTGGGAGCTCTCAGGGTCCAAGGTGTGCCCCCCAACCCCCATGTCATCAAAGCAGGAGTAGTGTTGACTGGAGCATGTTAGAAATGCAGATTGATAGGCTTGTCCTCAAACGTACAGAATAGAGATCGTTCTAGGTGTTCTCCAGGGCATTCCTATGATCAAGACTCCATGATGTAAAGACTAAGCGGAGACATAGTCAGCCATGGGTGTTCTTAAGGATGTGCAGGAGCCAGCTTTGAAAAAAAAGGTTGATGATTGATGCTTAAACACCCGCTGTCAGATGGTATTGGCCAGGAAACTTTGGACAAGTAAATCACTTATATAAGTTTTATAAAGCTGGGTCCTATACTTACATCTACTTGGAAGGCTGAGGCAGAAGGATCTTGCATCAAGGTGGGCCTGGGCTATGAAGTGAGTTCAAGGCTGGCCTGGGAAAGTTCGTAAGACCCTGACTCCTAATAAAGAGTAAAAGGAAGCTGGGGTGTAGATCAATAGCTTAGCATCTACTTCAGAACTAGGAAAGGCTGGGAAAGAAGTAATCAAGTCATGTGAAATGGTGCATCAGCCTAGGGCCAGGCATCAGCCTAGGGCCAGGCATCAGCCTAGGGCCAGGCATCAGCCTAGGGCCAGGCATCAGCCTAGGGCCAGACATCAGCCTAGGGCCAGGCAGGCGGGTCCAATCTGTCGTATGTTGCTTACTATGATCTTGAGGGATGTATTGATATTTCCAAAGATCTTAACCACTAACGGGGGAATAACAACAAGGTCTAGTTTGTAAGGTGGTCAGGGGATCTGATCCCAGAAAGTACATAGAATATTCAGGGTATAGTAGTCCTTCCACCTCCAAGCCCCACAGTAGACACCATAAGCTCAAAGAATCCTAAGCTTCAATGTAACCTACACATTGCAAGCTGAAGTCAGTTTTCGCCTACATTTTCTGTTATTTTGAAATCTTTGTGGAGAGCAGCAAAACCCACATGGTATTTGCACTTGCTACGAGATAGCTTTGTCAGCGTGTATATGTAAGAAGGTAGCCTTCTCCAGGCTGAGGCTTGGTATTTAACATGGAGTCATTTGTGTAAGGTGCCGGAGGGATATGTGCAGGGAGTTTCTGTAGCAGGGACACCCAAGCACAGAACAGCATATTACATCATTTCTGCAATCCTTGAGAAGTAACTCGGCCCACTATCCGAGAGGAAAAGGTCTCTGCTCGAAGCCTCAGGCTTCACGTCAGGAGAGGTGACAAACGCTTGAAGCAGAAGAGGTTCCTGAGGAATAAAAAAGTCCTTTATATTCTGCTACCTCAGGTTTCAGGCCAGCGTGTATTATTATGGGGATGCATCTTAGTGACAACTTAAAAAAGCAGAGTGAGAAAATATCCATGGAGAAGGGAGGCAGCTTCAGAAGTTTTCTAGTCACTCCAGTTTCGAAATCATTATTCTTAGAATACCCTCAATGTGGAAGGCCATCAATCAGGAATGGTGGGGGGAGATGAGAAACAAAACCGGGGTGAAGCAGTCACAGCAGGATTGAAGCTTTGGGGACCCAGGGGGGGAGATGAGAAAGAATACCGGGGTGAAGCGGTCACGGCAGGATTGATGCTTCCTTACGCAATGGAGAAGCGGGGCTTTGACTGTGGAGTCTAACAACTGTTTGCAGAGAACTGGTGTTACTTAGCTTCTTTGCATTCTCCCCCACAAGGCTTTATAAAAGCACATGTGTGCACACGCACCCATCATGCTTTTCAAGAAGGGAAGGAGTCTATCTCTTTTGTGCCAAGGAAAGGAACACCGGCTCATTGTCCAGAATGACCTTCAGAATGAGTGGGAACGAGCGAGCGCACCATCTGCACTTCTTCAGGCTTTTCCCAGTTTACTTGAAATAACATTCGCCCAGCACACTACGGAATGTGAAGGTGATCCTGTTCCCTCTTGCCTGGCTTGAAGTCAAACAGCTCTTCTCTTCTGTTCTTGGCAAACGCTGCTTCTTTCTCTGAAATATTTCATGCAGATAATGGATAATGATCACTTCTCGTTGCCTTTTCTCGAAAATGTCTAACTGCATTAGCCAAGAATGGACCAACTTTAACCCACGTCTTTTGCTGAGTTCGTGGCTGTGACCACTTCCCATTAAGGAAGAAAGAAGAAGAGAAGAAAGTCCGCAGTGGCTTCTCAAAAGCTAAATTGGTGTTGTCAGGGAACCGGCAGGTTCTTGTGTTTCGGGTGAGGAGTATTTGCTGTCTCTTGAGTCAGAGAAATCCAAGGTGGAAAGTCGTTCCGTGGAGCAATGCCAAGTCGGAAGACAGGAAAGGGTGTGCTGGCCTTTGGGATTCTTTCATCCCACCATGCTCCAGGAAGCTGAGAGGGACCTTCTCCCCTTCCCTTTCCATGTTTCAGTCTTCACTGTGACCAGCCCACCAACACAGAATTCCCTCCCACAGCACCTGCTTGGAAATTGAGCTGCATTCCTACCATTGAGCACATGGTTGAATGTAAAGACTGGGGAGAGCGTTGGCTTCAGGCTCTCAGGACCTGCTCTGTTGATTTCAGGCTCTCAGGACCTGCTCTTTCCCTTGTATCAGTTCTCAAGAAGACAGTTAGCACAGACTCTGTGAGGGAGCGCTCAGCATCCGGGATGCTTGTTTCCTGACTTAAAACGGTCCTCATGTTTCAGATCTGTGGGGCACCAACCTACACAGAAGACTGTTGGTGTAAAGTATGCATGGTGCATCATTTGGTCCTCACAATAGCTCTGTCTGCCTCTTAGTTTCCCTCTGTACAGGTGACGAAATGGAATCTAGGGGATGTTAATAGCATCCTCAGGGTTACATGGCTGGGTAGGGGGTTGAGCCTGTACCTGTTGGATTCTAGGTTCTATGCTGGGGCCCTTCCTGTATCTCCCTCTCTGGACCTAATCCATTCCTCCTGGTTGTTTTCTCTCCAGATCTTTCTGTTGTTGCTACTGTTTGTGTGTGCACCTGTGTGGATGCAGGCACAAGCATATGTGCCTACGGCGGGAGGGCAATGGCGATGTTAGGCATCGTCTTCTGTTTCTCTCCATCTTTATGAAGTTATTTTCTGGCAGTTGATGTTTCTAGATGACCCCATATCTCCTGGGGCTAGGTGTGTCCCCAAAATACTCTCAGGGCCCTTAGCCTGGAGTCATCTTTCTCTCAGGGGCCATATGGTGATGTCTGAAGACCTTCTTGTTTTTTTCTGGCATAGTCTCATACAACCATAGTTCTGGACTGTGGCAGTGAAGGCCAGCTGAAGCTTTGGGGATTGAGGGGGAGGAAGGGAGTTATCTTTGGTGCTTCTAGTTGTCAGTGGGGTTTGGGGCTGAGCAGAGAATTCTGTCTGTTGTGTAAGACAAGCCAGAGGGGAACATATAGCCACTCTCTTTGTGGATGCAGAAGGGTTGGAAAGGAAGTGTCCTGCCCTTCATCAGACCCTCCCTCTGCCTCGTCCCAACAATTTGTCATCACAAGCACACCTGTGTGTTCTCAGTGCCACCCTCTAGAGACTGAAGGTGGCCACAGTCCCTGCCTTGAGGGCTGCTGTAACAGGTAACTGGAGGAGCTGGGAAGAGCCCAGGGAGCCTGGCCAGGGCAAACCCTACCTGGATGTCACTGTCACATTGAGCAGAAACCCAGCTGTGACGAGCAGTGTCCAAAGCTGCATTTCTCACTTTAGGTATTTATTCTGTCCAGTTTGGCTGAAAAAAAAATGTTATCTCCTAGAATTATTCTTAATCAATTTCTTCTGAAGTTGTTGAAATGCCCTTATCTGATTAAATATTCTTTTATAAAACAAGAAAAAAAAAAGAATTTTGATGGAAGGGACTGGCATTTTTAACAACTCCAGTAATGTTGCCAAATGAATCTCTGGTGAGTTTAGTCCTTAATTAACTAGGTTAGCTTTCAAATGAGGTAACTTACATAACCCAGGCAGCTGGGCCTGGGGCTAGAGCCACACTGGGCAGCTGCATGGCCCGATTTTCCCAAATTCTGGGAGATAGACAGCCCTCAGCTCTCTCTGCATCATCTAATAGAAAGTCCTCCAGGGTCTTTGGACCCTTCTGCAGCTCTTGGGTGAAGAGTACTTTGAGCATGCTCCTCTCAAAGCTCATCGTCCCTTCCCTGTCTTGACTTCTAAAGAGCACAGACAAACAAGAGCATCGTAGGTCAGCGAGCTATGGCAGCGAGCTGCCATTCTCTTCTGTGCTATGGCACTGGCTCTTCTCCAGGACAGGGATTTGGGGCGGACACCACTACCTGGTGGTTTAACGGGGACAGGACACATGGCCTGTATGTTGGTTAATCTTTACTGTCGATTTGATCAGATTTAGAATCACCACAGAACTACAGCCCATATACATCTGTGATATCTCCAGAGGGTTTCACTGAAAGGGGACCCTGAACTCAGGTAGCTCCATTCCAGGAGCTGCATGCAAAGGAGACTCGAGGGGTTGGAGAGACGCTCACTAGGGGAAATGCTTGCTGCCCACGCATGAGAACCTGAGTTCGAATCTCCAGAATCCGTGCAAAGCTAGACACAGCAGTGTGCGCCTAATATTTCAGCAATCCCACAGTGAGATGGGAGCCAGAGACAGGAGGATGCCAAGAAGGGTGCAGGCTAGCTGGTGCATGCAGCGAACACCAGAGAGAGACTCTGCTTTAAAAAAAAAATGGAGCTAAGGACTGACACATGGACTTGTCCTCTGACCTCCATATGTTCATTGTGACATATGTACACTCCATCCTTACACACACATGTACACACATACACACATAAATTCTTGCACACACATGCATACATACATGCACACGATTTAAAAAAAAATGTAAAAAGAATTGCCAGCTGAGTATCAACACGTGTGCCTCTGCTTCCTGACTACTTCCTGGGGTAGAGCGGCCAGTCCCCTCACAGCCCTTCCTTGCCTTCCTCATCATGGTGGCTGTATCTCCTCACACCATAGACTGAGGTAAACTGTTTTTTTTTTCTTGAGAGGCTGATGCTTTCAGGTGTTTTGTCACGGCAACTAGCTAGCAGCTTGTCACCCAAGGTGCCATCTCGGCCTGGAGGCTCCCTTCAGTGTCTTTACAAATATGCACCCAGCTGAGCCCTGACATTGCATGGGCCACCTTACCTCACTCCTGGGTGTCTAAAAGCTTGCATATAATAATTTTATACACGCTGGAGATACACGGGCTATTTCCATATGTAGAGATAGGTTTTATAGTAATCAAATCAGGACAGTTAATATTTTCAGTCCTTTTAATATTTCTCATCTCCTGATGAAGAGCACACTTAAGGTTCTGTCTCAGGTATTCTGAAATATCAGCACATCACGGTTTTGTTGACTGTGGTCTCCTCATGTACAACCGAACACCAGAACAGACAACTGGGCTAACGCGGCCTCTCTATACGCCACTCACCTCACTGATCTTCCCAGATCCCGGTGACCACCATAATGCTTACAGTTTCTAGGATGTCAAGAGTTAAATGCTAGAAGTGGGTGAGGCAGGCAGTGTCTGGGTGACTGTGCCTAGCTCAGACTCCCCAAAGGCTTTCAGTCAAAGCCTGAATGGTATCACCAGGTCTGCCTATGGAAACCGTCTCTCACGAAGGCACACTGGGAAAAAGCTAACAGGAGGTAGATTCTGGTCTCTGGGGACTTAACGGAATGAGACTACAGTACTTTGGATGGTCTCTGAACAAAACACTTAAAATAAATCTGATTATTATTCTTTGGGAAGGTGGGGTTTGAGACAAGTTCTCTCTATTAGTCCAGGCTGTCCTGGAACTCATTATGTAGACCAGGCTGGCCTTGACCTCAAAGAGATCTGCCCGCCTCTGCCTGCCAGGTGCTGAGATTAAAGTCTGGTACTACCATACCTAGCTTGATGGATCATTTAAGACTGGAAAAAAGCGCTGGGTTGTGGTGGCGCATGCCTTTAATCCCAGCACTTGGGAGGCAGAGGCAGGCAGATTTCTGAGTTCGAGGCCAGCCTGGTCTACAGAGTGAGTTTCAGGACAGCCAGGGATACACAGAGAAACCCTGTCTCAAGAAAGAAAGAAAGAAAAAGACTGGACAAAAGGAAACAAAACTTGAACACTTCCTACTTTCTTTCCCCTTTCCCTTTCTTACTGATTTTAAAACATAAGCATGCGACTGAGTTTGACCTACCGGACACTTGTCAATCTCACCTCCATCTGGCTACCTGACACAACCATTGTGAAGGTAGCCCTCTACACCATGTCTCCAGTCTCCGCCCCTTTTGTGTGCCACTTCTCCCAACAAACAACTGGTTTCCTCCCAAGTTCCATCCCATACTCTTGATTGTCAGCTGGATGGGATTCTGAGTCACCATGAATGGAAACACATCTTTGGGCATGTCTTTGAGGGGTTATCTAGATTAGGTAAGGTAGGTGGGAAAGACTGCAAGCTGGCTGGTACCATTCCTTAGGATGACATCCTGGACTGAACAAAAAGGAGAAAGTGTGTGGAGCACAGCATTGGTCTCTTTTTGCTTCCTGACTGTGGACACAATGGATACAATGTCACCCGCTGCCTCACGTTGCTGGCACCAGGATGCTGCTGGCATCATGATACGTTGTATCCTCACGCTGTGTGCGACAAACCCTTCCCTCCTTAAACTGCCTTTGCCAGGCATTCTGTGGAAGCAACACAAAGACAAGCGTGTTCTCCAAAGACGATGTGTTCGTGCTGTCAGAAGACTCACTGCCTGATGAGAGGCCCTCGCCTCCTGTTAAAGAACTGAATTTGCACTAATGCAAGCTGAATCAATTATTTTCAAAATTCTTTTTACATTTATTTATTTTATTTTGTTGTACAAATGCTTTGCCTGCGTGTATGTCTGTGCATACATGTGTGCCTGGTGCCCATGGAGGGCAGAAGAGGGCATCAGAGCTGGAGTTCCTGAGAGACACTGTGTCGGGGCTAGATGTTAAACTCAAATAGGTCTGGGTGCAAATGCAACACGAGCTCTCAGCTGCGGAAGCATCACTCCAGTCCCCAGAAGAAATTCTTAGCCTGGGAGCATAAAACAAAATTCTTCCAACCTGTAGAGTCCCGATACTTGGAAAGTAGAAGCGGCAGGGCTAGAAGTTCAAGACTACCTTCATCTACATAGAGTTTGAGGTGACTGGGCTGTGCAAGACTCTGTTTCAAAAGAGGGAACACCAAGCTGAAGCGGCATTTCGAGGCATTTAGGAGAGCACCAGAATATTTTGTATTCACAGACTCAAACAAGTAGCACCAAGTAGTATTCAGAAGAAACTCCTGCTTCTAGAGATCAGAACCCTGTTCCAAAGCCTCCTCCCCCACAGGTATATGAGCCACGGAGCTTGCTGTATGCACAGGTCTGCTTCGGAAATATTTTTGAAAGACATATCATCCCCCTGTGACTCCGATGTCTAGAGCGTTCCCCCCCCCCCCCCCCCCCCCCCCCCCCCCGGAGCTCAGAGTCTATCATGTCAATAATCTGCATATTTAAGAGTCCCTGCACACCCATTGAGAGGATCGATGAAGCTGGTACAGTCTACTGGGTCAAAAATCTGCTTTAAATAGTCTATATATGCAGTTGGTTGAGTGAATAACAACGTTTTCCAAAAGCCCCTAAATACATAATAACATGATGGATCGCATTAGTTCCTGAAGCTGCAGCCTTGCTACTGCTGATCAGGAAAACGATGCGTGCCTTAACAAGCCACTTACAAATGAGCTCACTCTTCCCAGATGAGGGTGCGGCTTTACCCCAGCTCCACTTTTCCTATGTATAGGAAAGACCTTCCTCCCACGGAGGCATCCATGCCTACTCAATATTATCTTGTCTGAATAAATCGGAGCACCAGTCTGTAACCCAGGGTGGGGAGTGGAGCCCAGAGAACTGTGTGGTTCTCATTTTGGCTTGGAGATTTCTCCCACTGCTCAGCTGGGTGTGATTTGGATACGTGAGAGATCTGTTCTAGTGAAGCCAGTTACAAGTCTAGACTTTGTGACCCCAGTCTAACCGGGTACTGCTGTGAGGAGGGCTTAGATCACATGACTTCATTAGGTGGGCCATGTACTTTTAATCGTTCCAGTTAATAAGTGCCTTACACGTTTCATCCTTTTGAACCTCACAACACTCCAGCACAACATCATTCAATGTAGTTTCAAGGATGAGCAATCTTAGTCTTCCAGAAGTTAAATTTCCCATGACCACAGATCCAGAATCTGGTAGAATTCAGTTTTGAAGAGAGCTCATTGTTTCCAGGGCCAATGTCCTGCCCAGCTGTGCACAGAGAGTGTGGTCAGCTTTTCAGCATTCCTTCCCACTGTGGCCTGCTCTGTACCCTGGAGGTGGGTGAGTGCAAGCCGTGCCCTGTGGGGGCGCGTGGATGTGGACCGTGCCCTGTGTCCTCCTCAGCTCCCCAGACACCCATCACACCCTTGCTATGCAGTTGATTGCTTATTTCTTACAGTGGGGGTTTTAGCTTTTATAAAAATTTGAACACATATGTATTTATTGCACGTGTCCAAAGTGTGACGAGCCATTTTGACATATATGGGCAGCATGACGTGAGGCAGCCATGTCAGTCAGCAGCCCCTAACCTCTAATGCTCGTCATTTCTTTGTGTCTGCAGCATCCAGTGTCCTGATTTGAGATAGGTGGGCCAGTCTTGTTAACTTGGTCCCTCTACATGCTACAGCAGCCTCTGCTTCCCCACTGAGCTTTCATCCCCTAACCCTCCTGTGTTCTTCCATGCGGTCACTTCTTAACACTCTTGGCCAGCAGGTGACGCGCTTCTGCTTCAGACCCTCCAGTGACATCCCTCCCACTCAGAGTTTAGAAAGCTGAACTTCAAGTCCTTCCTGTTGGAGAACTCTCTGCACTCATCTCCAAATCTACAATCTTACCAACTGTGTGTAAGCCTTCCCATCCCTCCACACCCTCGCCAGCATTGCCAGGGTTTGGGTATCTGGTGACTAGCTATTCTGACATATGGCATTTCAAAGATCTCAGCCTCGTTTTGGTTTGACTTTCCATGGTAGATCCTGCTGGTGAGCACCCTTCCGCTCATTTACTGACTGTGTCCTCTAGCCACCTATTGTTGAAGAACCACTTGTTCTATTGTTAAGCTCTTTATATATTATGGATATTGAGTCTCTGTTCAAGAGGTTAATGTATATTCATATATATACATATGTGTGTGTGTGTGTGTGTGTGTGTGAATGAATGTCATAGTGAAATCTATTGACCTGTAAATTAACTTGAGTTAATAACTTCCAGTTTTCTGGTTTTCTCAGTAGGGCCCTCAGAGTCCTCGGTGTATTTCTTAGCTGGCCTGTTCCCCTCCTTGGATTTTTTATTTTTTTATCTTTACCAACTTGGTCTCTTAGTTTTTCTCCAATAGTATAAAAGTAGATGGATTTCAAAACCACCAAGGAGACACACGTCTGGCTGTGTCTGTAAGGGGTTTCTAGGCTGATGGGTTGATCTTTCCCCTCAGGGTTTTGTCCCTGGCAGTGGTCCCTAGGATATGGGTGAGATATAACCAGGGCTATTGGATGTGTGCATTGGAGTTCCTGACGTCAGGCGTCTGACAACCTTTTCATTGCTTGGGAGAGAATTCTGATGCATTTTCACGTTGTGTCCTTCTGTGTCTCTGGATGATGATCTAGATGTGGGATATTTATGATGTGAATAATTTCACTTTGTACCAAGTCCCCAGATGGTGCCTGGATTTACACTGGAGCCTCACCCATCCCGGCCTCAGCAAGAACTGAGCCTGCCTATTTGAACAAGTAGATCCACTTATCATTGGAGAGGACAAAGGCTTTGCTATGGACGTGCTGTGTGCTCTTGGGCAAGAACCTCCTGTCCTCCACCTCCCACTTCCTCTGAGAAATGGGGACCATTAGAGCAGTGACCCAATATGGCCAGAGAGGATTTAATGAGAAAACACTACAGATTTTCCCCCAATCTTCGTTTTTCTACATCTTAGTCTCCCTTCTAGTTTTGGCCTAAAGATCTCCCTGGAGGTTTATTCTTTGCTAGGCCAGGATCCCCTCTATTCTAGATTCACAGGATTTGCTCTGGGGGTGCCCATCAAGGCAGCAATTGTATTAATGACTTTGGTCATTGCTATGATAAATGCCTGTCAAAGAGCAACTTAAGAGACTGATCGGTTTGTATTGGTTCACAGGTGGAAGGGATAGTCCCCCATGGAGAGCTTGAGTCAGTGAGAGGCTGAGGCAGCCTGAAGTCAGGAAGCAGAGCGAGACAAATGCTGGTCCTCAGTTCACTTTCTCCATGGTCAGAATGGGGTTTCCTTCCTCAGGTAAACTCTCTTAAAGCATCCTTACCGACGCACCGGAAGTGTGCCTCTTAGGTGATTCTAAATACTACCAACTCAAAGGTGAACCTTTCATGTTCGTGAGGGCGTCTTGGTCCTCAAACAGTTGTTCTATGTAGCCATTTAAAGGCCACAAGGGGCCGGGCAGTGGTGGCGCACGCCTTTAATCCCAGTACTTGGGAGGCAGAGGCAGGCAGATTTCTGGGTTTGAGGCCAGCCTGGTCTACAGAGTGAGTGCCAGGACAGCCAGGGCTATACAGAGAAACCCTGTCTCGAAACCAAACCAAACCAAACCAAAACAACAACAACAACAAAATGCCACAAGGGAGTGACTGGTATGTTAGGTGTGAGAATATTTCCCACCAGAGAGCCCCAGAGTACAGTACATACTTCCAAAGCGTCATTTCACTTATTTGAAGGCCTTTGTTTCAGATTTCTACATCCCAGAAATTAAAGTAAACCATATAATCAATGATATCTTAAAGCAGCGAGGGGGGGGGGACAGCTGGGCTATTTCCAGAATGCCTTCACTAATTTATTTCACTTATCTTTCTGTTTTATATAAACACTGCATTATAAAGATCTTTTAAGAGTTACATCTAAAAGACTTTTTCAGTAAGTATGAAATAAATTCTCAGTGATAAGAGGAGAATGGTATGTCATGGTTTAATTAGAAGTGTTTTACTCTCTTCGTGGTGTAGGATGTGAGTACCACAGCTTACCAAGTGGCCTCTTAGAAGAGATAGAGTATGGTAACTGGTGGATAAATAGAGGTGAGCATGCTTGGAATAGAGCGTGCCCCATGGATGACTGTCCTATTGGAGTGAAGCACATATGGTCTGCATGTAAGCGAACCCTCTGTTCTTGCTTAATTCACAGGGCTTTCAGATGACGGGGCCCTGGGTGGCTTGTCTGAGTCAAGAGTCAGTGTTTCTTACATCACCTGGCAGAGGCTGACAGAGAATGAGCCAGTGAGGACTGTCTACCAGTTCTCCCTATCTCTTGAGGGCCAAGTAACTGTTTTAATTATTTAGTGATTTATTTAGAGTCAAAGTCTAACTCCGTAGCCTAGACAGATCTAGAACTCTCTACACAGAGTAGATGGGCTTTGAATGTACAGCAGTCTGCCTTCCTCAGCCTTTCAAGGGCTGGGAGTACAGGCATGAACAAGCATGCTTGGTTTAAGAACTTCTTAAGACTACAAAAGGGACTTCTGCCAGGCGTTAAGCCATGCTCAGTAATGGGCTGGAGAGACCACTCATCTGTTAGGAACACTGGCTGCTCTTTCAGAGGACCTGGGTTCAGTTGCCAGCTCACAGCCTTTGTGTGGTAAGGGCATCTCTTGGCATGCCCACCTCAAAGCAGTAGCTGGCTCTGTAGACAACCCAGGAGGAGCGGCCCTTCTTAGCCGCTCTTACAATCCCCTTCTCCCATCCACTGCCAGATCACTCTTCTGTAGATTGTCCCCGAAGGCCGTCTGGATTGATATACAAGCGGAGCTAGGTAGACAGACACCTGGTGATTTGTATATGCGGGGTGTCAGGGATGCAGTCATCGCATGAATGATATCCCTCAACTGTTTATGCTGCTTTAGCTAAGTATAAATAGACGGCAGATGTGTGGGGCTGAAGGTACTTGTGGGAAATCACCTCTTTCAACCCCAGATCCTCTGACAGCGGAGGCAAACGGAAATCGCCACTGAATCTTTGACACACACTCTTGTTCCCTCACAGAAGGAAAAGCAGCCGGCAGACGGAGCAACTTCCCTGTGCTGGGAACTTAGATGTCAGCCCTCAAACCAGCATTTACTTTTGGCAATTAACTTTTAAGCTCCACGGCTGTTTGAAGAATTTGAAGCTACTTTTTAATCTTCTTTTTTGTCTGAGGTAGGGTCCCACGTAGCCCAAGTTGACCTTGAACTTAGTATGGAGCCAAGGATGATCTTAAACTCCCCATTTTCAGGCTTTATCCTCCCAAGGGCTGGAGTAGCAGGGGTGCTTCACATCACAGTTATCTTTTCTTTGATCGACGTCGTCCCCACTCTTGTCTCTGACATCGGGGCCCCTCCTTTCAGTCTGTTTTGCTGTTATTTGTTGAGGCAGGATCTCTCTGTGTAGCTCAGGCCGGCCTACAACTTGGGATCTTCCCGCCGCCTGAGTGTCTGTGGTTCTGGGATTACATGTGAGTCCCACCATGGCTGCCTCTTCTCAGCCTGCTTGCAGAGGACAGCGACAGCATACTCTTTTTCTCCTGGCTTCCCTACAGACATGGCCATTGTTTATATTCTCTGTGCCAACCGAGAGAGAGAGAGAGAGAGAGAGAGAGAAAGAGAGAGAGAGAGAGAGAGAGAGAGAGAGAGAGAGAGAGAATACAGGATGCCCTTCTAGTGAGGATTAGGAGCTCAGGAGCTCAGTCATTCCTGTTTGTGTCAGATGTAGATACACTTCCTAAAGGCCATTTGACAAGTGTGTGTGTGTGTGTGTGTTACATGTGTGTGTTATGTGTGTGTCTATGTATGGATGTCTTTGTGTGTGTCCATGTGTGTATATGTGTGTGTGAGAGAGAGAGGGAGGAAGGGAGAGAGAGAGAGAAAGAGAGAACAGAGGGATGAAAAAAGGGAGGGAGGGAGAGGAGAGAAACAAGAAATAAAGCCACAATTCCACAAATAATCCATGAAGACAGGCAGTCGGGGGATCATCCAATCAGAGGTGTGAGTTTTCCTTGCTGTGCTGGGGCTCCAGTGAACGTGGGCTCTGCATGCAGTTACTGTTAGCACAGCATGGCGAGGGCTTCCTCAGATAAGCACACGAGGGACAGCATCTGTTCTAGGGTTTCTGTGTGATGGGGGTCAACAGGAGGACAAAGTGGGAGAGAACATTCTCTGTGATGACCCTGTTCTGGGGGCTCACTCCCACCTTTTCCACCCAGATTGTAAGAAAGAAATATGGAAAAGAGAGCTGTTCAGAAGAGAGGATGGGGGCAGGGTTTGGGGAGATGCTTCTAGCCTCTTAATTAATGAAGCATTTCTTTGAAAAGCCAAAGGTTTGCTGGGTGTCTCACGCTGGGCCCCAGAAACACAAAACCAGGAGACATAGGTGTTCCGACCTTGTGGAGATTAGAAAGTTGCAGGTGAACTAATTAAATATGATTACAATGTGTGGAGCCCCCTGCTATCTGTAGAGCTGGGCCAGTTCTCTGCTGTGTACTCTAGCTTCAAGCGTGAAGTCCATGGCTAGGAAACATCCAGGGCCTAGGTCATCTCTGTGTGTGTGTTCTCGAGCACACGTGAGTGTACGCGCGTAGGCTGAGGCTCTGGAAGGGAGTCATTGAGGTCACTCTGGGGATTGCTCTTTATAGTTTAGTGAGGAGCCCCCATAGGCAGAAGTTACAAAGCTGTGGCACACCAGGGTCAAGCCCTTTTTGCTGGTCCCCGAAGGCTTCACATTTTAGTATGTAGCTGCTGTTTCCTCCTTCTTAGAAACGAAGATGCCCATGGTGTGTACACTCTTGAGAGTGGGTCAGGGCCGTGCTGGATGGTCAGTATGGAGATGGTGTTGTGCTGGGCTGGGGAGATGACCCGGCTGATAGCATGCTTGTCACTCCATGGGAGGACTGGAGTTTGGATCCTCAGGAGGGGGTGTGGCATTCCAAATGCTAAGCCAGCACCCGGGAGGCAGAGAAAGGGTTGCCAGAAAAAGCTAAGTAGCTAGATAAGTCAAAGGAGTGAACCCCAAGTTCAGTGAGAGACCCCGCCTCAGGAAATAAAGCGGAAAGTGATCAGGAAGGGTCTCTCAACGTGGCCCTCTAGCCCCCACACCCTCAGGCACACGTGAGTGTGGGCAACGCCACAAATGTGTGTGTCCACACACATGCAAACAAACTGTGCTGTGAGATGTTCATCTGGAGCCACCCGTTGTCATGTTGCCTGTGATACTGGGGTGACCAATATGTGTATATTGTACTGTAGGCAAACGCTGGGAAGCTCAAAGTTCAGGTTCTTGACCAGGAGAGGGGGCAGTTATACCCCCTGGCGCCTTGGCCCTTGGGGGACGGGACGTGTAGAAGTGTCTGGAGACACTCTAACTGTCATCATCGGGGAGGGAGTTAATACTAACTAGCATCTGGGCCTGGAACATGCTGGTTAACTTCCTTTGGAGCCCAAGGAAACCGTCCATAGCACACGTGTGCCAGGCCCATGGTGTGAGTCCAGGCAAGGCCAGGGCACCCATGTTGAAGATCCCCAGACTGCTACAAGGCTGTTTAAAAACATACCCACAGATAGATCCACAGCCTGAGCAGAGACCAGGGACCAAAAGGAACCCGGTGTCCTGGTGTCAAGTGCGGGGAAGTTCAACAGAAAGAGCAACATCTGGAAACAGGTGTGCATGGAGTGAAATCTCTCATCTGTTTGTAGATGTTGGCAAATCCACAAAACCAGGCTCCCCCCCCCAACATTGTATGTGTACATGCACATGCCACATGTATGCACATATGTGTTGCCAGACAGGACTACGTCCGAATCAAACTACGTAAAGTGGCATGTCATCCTCACGAGCACGTGCATCACCATAAATATTGTTGGCTTTGCTTGGTACCTGGGAACCTGAAACTTGAACTTTTTCAAAAATGACTTTAAGAAAACGAGTACCATGGTAAAGCTTCGACACTGTAGTATGTTTAAGAAAAAAAAAGAAAGAAAATGAAAAAATAGGGAAAGGAAAAAAATGAGGGAAAATATTGCTAGAGTCCTGCTCCCTTTGAAGTCACTGCCGATCTAGGTCTGAACAGATGCATTCAAGCTCAGCTAAGATCAGACAAATGCCTAGTGTATCACAGGAAGCCACAAAAGCAAGGGCCCCATCAATATTTCACAAGAGCCCCGGGGAAACCGTAGATTGCAATGCTGTGGGGAAGCTAATGGAGTTACACACAAGGGTTTTGTACATTTAAAATAAGCAGCACCCGAAAAAAAAATTACCCTTCAGTTTGATAGAAACCGTATAAAACTGCAGACAGGAGACAATTAAACCACTCACCAAATTCATCCACGTCGCCCTGAGAGGCTACTTAATAGCAGGTGTGACCGTGTGCGAGTGTGTATTTTCCTCCCCCTCCCCCTCCCCCTCAGGAAGGCAATAATAAAGATTAACATTTATGAAAAGGAAGATAAAATATAGCAGAGCCAAATGAATAATTAAAGACGGTTTTGAAGAACACTTGCCACCGTGCGCCCACGAAGCCTTTGCCACAGTTACGAAATATGCTTATATAAAATATAATTATAAATAGGCAGAGGCCATAAGGGGGACTCACTGACCCTTGTTTGTTTTGATGTTAAAAAAGAAAATAACAACTTTGAAGTTAGGAATGTGCTGGTGCCCCAGCTCTGTACATTCCTTATTGTATTATTAGCTGCACTGGGTGCCTGCTCTTCTGTAGGGAGGCCTAGAGCTTGCAAAAATGTTATTCAATAAGATGGTGTGAGATCAGCGATTTCTTTTCTAAAGTCCTTTGTTGGGGCAGGAAGTTGTGCATGCAAAGCAAATTGCATTTTCTACACTGACATGTAAACCTGTGACCCCCAAATTTTCCTAACTCTTGAAGGAAGCTTCAATTCTGGGGAAAAAAAACCTACAGCAGGGTTTGTGTATGTTCAGCAGGGGTGACTTTCCCTCTTAGGGGCCTCACAGACATCTTGAAGGGCATCTTTGTCTCAGATGAGGTGGGAGCAGCCATGGGGAGGACTTTGTTGGTATCTGCAGGGGAGAGCTGAGGGGGGTCGCTGAGCATCCTTCCATGTACACGCAGGGAGCCCCTACAACAAAGAAGTCTCTAGCCCCCCATGCCAACACCGCTGAGGTTTCTGTTTCTCATCTTAAAGCAGCTATTCAGACCCTGGAGCCTCAAATCATCACAACTTCTTTGTTAATCCAATGTCTCAGGTTGCCAGCTGCTCAGTGACTTCGCTCACATCTATTAAAGTGCTTCTAAGGTGCAAGGCCGGCTGGGTCCTCTTAGAGAGAGGTCTTGCCATGACTGCCCACCACAGGCCAGGGGGAGAGAGGAGGCCACGGCTGTACACTGATCACCCATTCTATGACAGCAGCGGCCCCTGCTCTCAGAGTTTTGCTCACCGTACCCCGTTTGACCAGTTCAGGGGAAGTGTTTAAAGTGTCTTTCTTTATGGATAAGGGGACATTGCCCCAAATTACTGTCACAACAGGGCAAAGCTGAGACCCAAAGTTTACCCCTAGCCCCAAAGTTCTCATGACCCCTGTCTGGGCTCATTAGCATCTGAGTTAGGGGTGTCTGGCTCTGGCTGTGGTGTGTGTGTGTGTGTATATGTGTGTGTGTGTGTGTATGTTAGCATGTGTGTGTTAGCGTGTATGTATAAGTGCGTGTTAGTGTGTGTTAGTGTGTGTGTATGTTAGTGTGTGTGTATGTTAGTGTGTGTGTTAGTGTGTGTGTGTGTATATGTTAGCATATGTGTGTTAGCATGTATGTATAAGTGTGTGTTAGTGTGTGTTAGTGTGTGTATGTTAGTGTGTGTGTTAGTGTGTGTGTGTTAGCGTGTGTGTGTATAAGTGTGTGCATGTGTATGTATGTTAGCGTGTGTTTTGTGTGTGTGTTAGTGTGTGTTAGTGTGTGTGTATGTTAGTGTGTGTGTGTGAGTGTGTGTGTACATGCTTACAGCAGCAGTGGGCAGTGTGAAAACCCCACTCTCTTTATCTGCAAAGAAGAAAAGGGGGATGATTTGAAGAGGAAAGAAGGAGAAAGCAAGAAAGCAAACACAACCCTTTAAAGAAAATTTAAAATTATTGTAATCATTTATTTGTGTAGAACCTAGAGCATTGTGTATGTTAGGCAAGGGCTCTACTCCTGAGATATATCCTATGCCCCAAATTAAAGATAAGAGAAAAACATCCAGGAACAGCAGATCACTAACGCCTCAAGGGAAAGATCTGGGCAGGATTAGTTTTGTTTGAATAGTTTGTTGGCTTTTTGGATGCTGAATATAGAGGGTGTGGGAGGAGAAGGAGAGAGAGCTGGTGCAGGTCTGGTAAGGATGGAGTTAGAAGCTAAGGCAGTGGGGAGAGGGAGGGAGGGAGAGAGAGATGAGAGAGGGGAGAGAGGAGAAAGAGAAGGAGAGGGAGAGAGCAGAGAGTGAGAGGGGGAGGGGACAGGCAGAAGAGAAAGAGAGAGAAAGAAGGGGGGGGAGGGGGGGAGCCGAGAGATATCAGGTTGTTTTCTTGACTCTGCTGCACAGGTACAATGAGAACGGACTGTGAGTATGGGGGTCTGCACCTGCCTGTGGCACCCAGTCCAAAGGCAACAGGTTCAGATGTACTAACATTTTACAGCCCAACCCAAGGAAGCCAAAGAGTTTCATTTAGCCCCAGAAGCTTCCCCCAATTATACAAGCATCTGCATATGCTCTGTCAAATACGTAGATTCATTCTCTACAGCATCTACATACTTTTACTGCATATTATGGTTTTAGGGCCTCCCATCCACTTTGGCGTGAGCGGGATTATAGTGTAAGTACTCACATAATGAAAACTTTCCACACCGCATGATCTAAAACCAAATGTCTGAGCACAGACTGTCTTCCCGCCTCACCATTCAGAGTGGAAATGCGACTGCGGCAGCAATCGGGCCTTGTTCCCCTCTGTTAAACATTTCTCAGCTGGCTCATGCAACATCACGGTCAGAGACTCGTGTGTGTGAGTGGGACAAGTGGGTTGATGTCCCACGCCTGCCAGGTCACACGGCCTACAACTTTGGGAGAGCTCCTTCATTTCCCTGAGTTTCCTTTACTTTAGCTATCAAAGGCAAGTTCCCAGGGATGCCTCCCCCTCCCCCAGTGGTGCCACGAGGATCAGAAGGATTAAATGATATAATAGTTAATAAAGTGCGGGCTTTGAATCGATGTGCGTCCGCATGGGTGTCGATGAACTTTTCTCCTGGTGCTTGGGGACTGAGGCCATCAGAGGAACTGGCCTTCGAGCTTCCGCTCATGTCCGTGAGAGATTCAGCTCTCTTTGCTAATGGGTCCATCGTCAATCAATCATGGATTCAATCAATCCATCACTCAATATTTATTGAAAGCCTACTATGTACAAGGCCCAGGAGAGCTGTGAAGGGGTGCCATCAATAAAAGTACATGCTGTGAGACAATTAGCAAGTGTATTCCGACGTAACCTCTGGTTGGCTTTGTAATGGAGTAGACTCTAAGCAAGTGGGAAGGAGAGGAGAAAGACAAAGGAAAGAAAAGGCCCAGCGGGGCGGCCTCTGGTGGTCTTTCCTGACCCTGAAAGGTCTGAAGAACAAATAAATCTAAGCAAGGGATCAAGCAGCTGATGGCTCCCAAGCCAAGTCGGACCCACTGCCTGTCGATAAAATTGCATTTAGGATGTGGTCAACCTGTTGGCTTATTCTTGGCTTCGTCTGTAGAGTTGGGAAGTCGCAACATAAGCCGCATATATTTATTTTCTGATGCTGTCTGGGAGAACCTGATGGCTATTATGGTTTCAACCTGGAATGCTTGCCCTCAACCCCACTCCTGTGTTAAACACTCGGTCCTCAGCAGATGGCACTGTTTTGGAAGGTCATGGAAGCTGAGGAGGTGGGCTACTGATGAGGGACTATGATGGTTTGTGTGTGCTTGGCCCAGGGAGTGGCACTATTAGAAGGTGCGGCTCTGTTGGAGTAGGTGTGTCACTGTGGTCCTGGGCTTTAAGACCCTCATCCTAGCTGCCTGGAAGCCAGTGTTCTGCTAGCAGCCTTCAGATGGAGATGTAGAACTCTCAGCTCCTCCTGCACCATGCCTGCCTAGATGCTGCCCTACTCCAACCTTGATGATAATGGACTGAACCTCTGAACCTGTAAGCCAGCCCCAATTAAATGTTGTTTTTATAAGAGTTGCCTTGGTCATGGTGTCTGCTCACAGCAGTAAACCCTGACTAAGACAGGGATCCTGAGGGTGTCTGAGGCCGTGTCTTTGGAGGTCACCCTGGTCTCAGGCCCCTATTCCTCTCTTGTGCCTTGACAGCCAGGTAAGAGGATGCTTATTTAGCTCCACCACATGGTCCCACCATGGCAAATAAAAAGCTCCCAAACTAAGCTCAGACAAATGATTCCTCCCGCTAGGCTACTATCTCAAGTGTGGCCACAGAAATAACTAACACCATGACCCATACTTAAGCCATTGTGTAAATAATTAACTATTTCCAGTTCTTATGAAACCAAGTACACAAATTCTAACAACAATATCATCCATAAAGAAAGCATGGGCACTCTCCACATATTCTAACATGGTTTCAGACAACAGGAACAAATGCTATATTATTCCTATTTTGTAGACAGGGAAACTGAGGTATGGGGTAAGCTGCCAAGGTGCACTCAGCTGGTCCCTGTGATTAGATGCTGGCCACCTTGGCCTCATCCTGAGCCAGCGTCTCCCTGACCACATGGTTTTCTACGCCTTGGTTTCTTCCGTGCCATGCCGAGGCACGCTCTCATATGCCTACCCTGTTAGTATTCTAACTTAGCATTTTCCCTTTGAATAATGGATTATCACAGCATTTGTTCCTCTTGCTTTATCCTAAGAAATTATATTCAAAACACTTTGGATGTGATGTGCTTGTCATATGTATTTTTAAACTTTTTCTCTTGAGACAGTTGTAGATTCTCATACGGCTTTAAGAAACGGATGCAGAGTGAGCCGGGGCACCTTCTGCCCAGTTGCACCCAAGGGCAACATCCTGCAGGATAGCCAGGAGTAAAATCACAGCCAGTCAGTGGGCTCCAGACCACCCGCCAACCTATGCCAACCTATGCCAACCTATGCAGACCTCACAAGCCTACCCACCAACCTATGCCAACCTATGCAGACCTCATGAGCCCACCCGCCAACCTATGCCAACTTATGCAGACCTCACAAACCCACCCGCTAACCTATGCCAACCTATGCCAACCTATGCAGACCTCATGAGACCACCCGCCAACCTATGCAGACCTCACGAGACCACCTGCCAACCTATGCCAACCTATGCCAACCTATGCAGACCTCACGAGCCCACCCGCCAACCTATGCAGACCTCATGAGACCACCCGCCAACCTATGCCAACCTATGCAGACCTCACGAGACCACCCGCCAACCTATGCAGACCTCATGAGCCCTGTCTATGCATGGGAACGTGCGTTTAGCCTTCATCCCATATGTAGGTTGTCACCATTGGCACCACAGTCGTGTGCAGAGTAGTCCCATCTCCGGGAACCCTGCACAGCCACATGCTTTCCTCCTTCCTCCAGAATGGCCCTACTGTGTTTTTAATTTCTATTTTTTTCCACGACAAGAAAGTTCTAGGAATGCAGCACAGAAACTTTTGAGCATGTTTGCTTTCTCTAGCATATTCATCATATAGATACATATGCTATAGACACATACATGTCCTCTATACATAGATACACGAACATACACACATATAGTGCTTGTTTGCTTTGAGACAGAGTACTTCCATATAGCCTTGGCTGTCCTAGAAGCTGCTGTATAGACCAGGCTAGACCAGGCTATCCTTGAACTCATAGCAATCCTTCTGCCTCCAGAGAACTGAGGCTCTGGGTCTGTTGCACCAGGCTCAGCTATACATTGGCCTTTCAGAGAGCATCTCTCCAGAACTTACACTATCCTGGAATTCACTACGTAGCCCAAGCGATTGTGGAACTTTTAGATTGTCTTAAGATATGAGACAGTCACTCACGTTGAAATGGTGTTCAGTGTTACCCATGGGACCAAGCCCTCCCATGGCTGTAATGGTGCCTAGCAGACTAATGACAGAGAGTCCTCAGGTAGACGTTTCCGACTAACTGAAGTCTCTAGATCAACAACCCCTAGCAGAAGTTTGTGTGGCGGTGAAGGGGTTAACTCTCTGAGCTGTCCTCCAGGAGCCACTGTCCCCTGGGACTTCAGAGCCCTGTGTGGCTTGTTTGATGGAAGGAAGAATTTTCCCTAGTTTACTTCATTTTCATTGATTAAAATTTATATCCAAATGACTCTTTTTCCAGAAAATGCAATTGAAGGTATTACGGAAAAAAACAAAAAACCAAAAACACCAAAAAATAAAATTTCTTATTTTCTTAACATCTATTCTGTCACCACAAGGGCAACTCGAGTAGATAACAGATCTTTAAAAGGGAAGAGGGTTCGTGGGACAGGCAGGCACGCACAGACACAGGCACACTCCGCATTACGAACAACATTCCATGCTTTTTGCAGGGCACACAAATGTCCTGTGGGTGATGAGGGCCTTTTGGAACCCGGCCTTACTCAGGAAACCCCATAGCTCAAGGGGTGGCTGGTGGGGATAGGGGTACATCCCAGCAGATGAACTTATTCTTTAAAAACACACTGAATTGTGTGTAGGTGTGTGTGTATGTGTGTGTTGATGTGAGTATGTGTGTATGTGTGTGCATGTGTTTCTCTGCATGTATGTGTCTCTGTTGCATATGTGTGGAAGTCAGAGGATGACATCTGCACTTGGGTCTTCTCTTCCTCCTCATTTGGGATGGTGCCTGTTGTTCACTGCTGTGCACACTGGGCTAGTGGACACACAGGTGTGAGCCTTCTGTGTCTACCTACCGCCCATCTCCCTTTCGGTGGGCACTGGGATTACTGGAGTGTGTACCTCTGTGCCTGGCTTTTACAAGACCAGAATTGAAGTCATCAGTGCTGCATGATGAGCCAGCCCCCTCGGGTCTGGGACAAGGCATGGGTGTGAAAGCTGATTGTGGTGGATGGGTGGAAATGCTGAGGTTTTCAGGATTGCTTGTGGCCATGTACGAGATGGGGTTAAAATAGCAATGGCATCTTTGGGTGTGTGAAGGCCATCTTCTCAAAAGTCAAATCTGTGGGATGGACAGACTGCTGGGAATATCTGCACGCAGCCAAGCGCTTTCCTGGAAGCTGGGGGAGCGGACCACTTCTTATTTCTTGCTGCCTACATGTCATGGATGTTGACCGCTAGCACTTGACCATAAGCTATCGGAATGCATAGGGACAGAGATGCCTCGAAGCACAGTGCCTGCATGAAGGTCACTACCCTGGTCACTCTCTTGTTTTGCCTAACTTCACGCATCTGTAAGGCATTAGCAGTTGCAAGAGATTGATACGATGGTTTGAGTAATCTGGATGAAGTATAACGAGAACCCAGTAAAGTATTATAATTTTAAATGTGTCCAGAAAATAATTGAAATTCTGGCTTAGCTTCATCATAATGCAAACTGCTGGATATATTTAACAGCCGACTGGCTTAGCATGAATATTGCTTTAGAAATGGGGTCATATTGTTTTTACAGAATGATGTTACTCTCCAACACGTTTAGGAGGGGCACAAAGGCAAGTGACTGTGAGGACGCCCTTAGCCTTCCCAGCTCTTCCTGTTCTTGGTGTTTGATGCGCTTTGCACACACAGAAGGGATTGACACTTAACTAGACCTGGTAACGAGACTTTGGCAACCAGAATCCTCCTCCTTTTGACTCAGACACAAAGGCTCTGGTCTCTGTCTGCTCATAAATTACAAATCCAAAAGATGCCATAAATACTCTTCCTGTGCAGGTGGTCCCTGAACATACATACCTATAAAGTAACTGTGTGTGTGTGCTGTGTACTGTGTGTGCGCTCTACATGTTTGTGTGTGCACGCACCTGTCCATGAATGCACATGTGGAAGCCATTGGTCGAAGTTAGATATCTTTCTCTACTTTGTTTGTTTGTTTTAATTTAGAGACTGGGCATCGCACTGAACCCCGGGACCACCATTGGCTGTGCTGGTTGGTCAGTGAGCTTCTGGGGACCCTCCTACCCCTGATATAGGATCTCTCCTGTTGGATTGACACTTCTTAACCTGTCTTCTCACTTTTGATAAAAGACAGCTCATTTTCTTTTTCTCTCCCCTTTCTTTTGTGTGTTGGCCTTTGGAGACATGTCTTATTCCATAGCTCAGGCTGGCTTAGAATTTGCTTCTCCCACCTTAGCCTTCAGGGTTACGCGCTTGTGCCACAGCTCTAAGGTCATTTCCTCTAAGGAAAGACTGACACATGGTATAGGTGATCAGTAATCTGTGGGCTCAAGGAGGCATCAGAAAAGGTGGATGCAGAAGAAGTAGATGCTGAGGAAGATGTCTGGGTACCTGCCCTGTGAGAGGGAAGGAGCCACAGCCCGAGTCTAGCAAACCCTGCCGTGTACAGACAGAGCTAATGTGGCTGAGTTTGGGAGTTTGCAATAGAATATGGGAATTTGGGTATCTATGCACAAGTTCATGACTGTTGACTATTGACCATGCTTATTTTATTATGAATACTGTCATGCTGTTGCTCATATAGACTTTTGGAAAAGTGTGTGGGGGAGTGTGCATATTCATGCAGCCATGTTTAGCTGTGTATAGGTTCGTGTGTGTGTGTGTGTGTGTGTGTGTGTGTGTGTGTGTGTGTGTGTGTGACAGCCAGAGGTCTCTACCTCCTGAGCACAGGGATTGTTTAGTCGTAGGCTGCAGTGCCTAGCACTTAAGTGGGTGCTGGACACTGATCTTGGTTTCCATGTTTCCATGGCCATGAGCCATTTCTCCAGGATACACGCAGTCTATGGGGATTGGAACTCATGTCCTAATACTTGCAAGGCAAGAGCTTTACTCACCTACCTGTGTCTCCAGCCCCATGACATAGTGCTTTATGGGTGTCAAACTAAGTCTCTGGACCACACTCAACCACCACTTTACCAAGTGCCCTAAAGTTTGATCTTAGTACATCTCTGCATTCCCTGTTTCTCCATTTGAATCATGATTGAGAGGGCTGATAGAGCACACACACATATACCCACCCGTACCTACTCACCCACACCCAACACACACACACACACACACACATACACACACATCCACCTATCCACCTACACACACATACACACACATATACATACCCATACTCCCCACTCACCTACACTCAACACACCCATCCACCTACACACACACATTGGCTTGAGAGCTACACAAAGCAAGCGCCCAATTCATGTCTCAGAGGCCCTGAACCTATAGACGCAATATTGAGAAAATACAGCACGTACAGAATAAAAGGCCACTCTACATCATGAAAGAACCCGAAGGGAGCCATCTACAAAGTGCTGCATGCCGGTTAGCCTTCCCCTCTTGATTTCCCACAACGGGAAGGAAGGCCGTCTCCTTGATCCTGACGGAAGACGGTGGTCCCTGGAGACAGCCAGCATTTGAGGTCATGGAAACCGAAGCCCGCCTCCTTTCCAGCGTGAATTTACTATGTAACTTCCTTCAGCCTCAGCCGTTAAATTTTACTACTGCAACTGCAGCAACTGCCACTATCACTGCTGGTCTGCAAGGGGAGGGAAGGAGACAGGAGTATTCCACAAGATCCTGTGAGCCTCACATGAGGGACATGACTCAGAGCTTACTGTGCAACCGAGCAGAGGGCATGTGGCCGGAGCAGTGTGCTGTGGCATGGCAGAACTGAAGGCCACCGCTTCCCATCCAAGCAGTATGAGGGGCCAACCAGTGTCCCTACCACTCCTGATACAGCCCTGGCTCGGCACACTTGATCTTGTCTTCCTGCCATTAAAGTTTGAGGCCCCCGGGCCCTAGGGACTCTAAAGCCAGACGGGGGTGCCCATTTGGGTATTATTATGGGCAGTTGCTGCTCCCTTCCTATCCTCTAACCCTCAGTGGCTGTGTGCGGCCTCAGTAATCTAGTCTTTAAAATGGGAACAATGTCTCCCCTGGCTAGAGCCAGAGAATGGTTGGGGTGAGAGACAGGTTTGGTTCCCAGGGTGCCAGTCGGCAGTGCCTCCAGCCAGCAGAGGGCGCTCACGCGAAAGACTGCAGGTGGCTGACTGCAGCTCGGCACAGGCAGGTGGGCACAGCAGGTGTCCCTCCCCATTCTTCCTCTCTGGGAGGAGGAAACAGTCGCACAAGGTGGACACGAGGACACGCAATTACTCGTCTACCAATATAGATCCAGCGATGGGACTTTCTGGAATATGTAATATGATTACAAACTTTCTAATACCGCAGCCTGACCATCAGAGGCTAAAAATACCAAACAGGCCTGCTCTGGACCTGCAAGAAATGGCTTCTTTGGAACTGGAGACTGAGTGCTTACAGGCGTGCTCTCTGCCACAGCCCTGCAGAGAATTCTGAATCCTCTGGGCAAAGCCAGCTTCCGGAATGGGAACCCAGTGGTGCTTTCTGACAACTCAGTCCCAGGAAGATGTAGACAAATTGGAGCAAGTTCAAAGCTGAGCCACCCAAATGATCGTGTGGAGACAAGATTGATGGGTAGACAACGATTAAAGCGGGCTTGAGCATCTGAGCTGTCTTCTTCAGGTGACAAAGCCAAGAGTGACATATTGTGGGACTCCACATACCTGTGAGAGATTGAACACCTGACAGAAGAGGAGAGCGAAGAAGAGGAAAGGGAGGAGGATAAGGGAGACGCAGGAGAAGAGGAGGAGGAAGAGAGATGAGCAGGAAGAAGAGGAGGAAGAAGAGGGAGACGGGAGATGGGAGACGGTGTAGCATTATTTGAGATGACGTCAGTGACCAGCAGGCTGGGTCACACCTGTGCTCGCAAGGCCTGGATCATTCGGCTTTTCTCTGGCTTGGATTGAATTTTCTAGCCTATCGCATACACCCGAAGTCCTTGTTATCCAAAGATATCACACACTAAAGGTTTCAATGCTGGCCACAGGCTCAAACCTCCGAAACCATCCATCACCAAGGCAAATGTTTCTCCCTTTTTTTTTTTTTTTTTTGGTTTTTCGAGACAGGGTTTCTCTGTGTAGCCCTGGCTGTCCTGGAACTCACTCTGTAGACCAGGCTGGCCTCGAACTCAGAAATCCGCCTGCCTCTGCCTCCCAAGTGCTGGGATTAAAGGCGTGCGCCACTATCGCCCTGCTTGTTTCTCCCTTTTATCTGATTACCCCAGGTGCTCCGTCCCAGCAGCAGAATGCCAACTGACACCACCACTTGCTGAGTCTGACTTTACATCATACTTCACTGTGTCTTCATATCAAATTGAAGAAAGCACAGGCTAAGACCCCAGATTAGCCATACGTGGGGCTTCCCTAGCTGGGACTGTGTTCTACCCGGCACCATGTTCCACTTGTAAGAAGTAGTCAGAAATATCTGTTGAATTAAACCATCCTGTCACACAAAGTAAACGGAAGCCATTCTGAAGCCAGGCTGGACACGCTGCCAGGGGTCATCCTTCCTGCCTTGTGAAGTCAGGGTACGGTAGTGTTTTTCCCCTTTTTTTCCAGATGCCCTTTCGGTCTGACATGAGACTCGCAACCACTGAGGTTGGATTGTCAGTGTTCACTGGCATGAAATTGCAGAAAAAAGTTCAATTATTTTGTTGATTAAATTCTTAATGGCATCGCAAACACAAGCTGTTCCTATAGGAAACGCATCTCCATTGAATTATCCCCACGTGGGATGTGTGTGTGGTGTGTGTACGTGGGACGGGGCAGGGTGGTGAGTGGGGTGCAGGCTTCGCTGGTGTCACAGAGCTCAATTTTCCGTATTGACTGGTTAATTAAAGTTTAAACACTTCTCCTGCCTGCCGTGGGTTTAACGGCTGTGCAGTCAGCTTGGCTCAGCCTTCCTGAGTGCTGAGTGCCCGTGTTGCTTCGCCGTACTGAAGCTCCCAGGTGCGGCCACAGAAGGCATTCGGGGACCAGCTTCTCTTCAGGACTAATTCAGGCTCCAAATTGTCATGTTTCTTCAGAGAGAGAGCCAAAAGGTACAAATTTGCATGCGTTTAAGAAAACGATAACAAAATTTCCCACCAGTATTCTCCGAAGCCTTAAGCCCAAGATGGGCAGGCTTGGAGCCGTTTGAAAATTCATTTAAAAGTTTTCATTTGTAGGGCATGGTGAAACTTTCTAACAGAATGGAAGTCGAGTTTTAGCTTCCTGGGTATTAATGAGACAGAACAGGAGGCATCTCTCTTCTTCCCCGGTGCCTGCTGCGCTTGCTCTGACTCATGACACCCTGGTTTGGATTTTCTTACGGAGTGGCTCTCCACAGGGCTTGGGGGGGCTTAGCCTTCTCTGGCCACATGACAAGCAAAACATTGAAGTTCAGAGGCAGCTGTTCTAGCCTCTCTGTTCTCAGCCATGCTAAATGCCCAGAAATGGGCTCTTGATGCGGTGTTGATAACGGCTGCAGAGTCTTTGGTGGAAAATAACATCGCTTCCCCTCCTGATGTTCTGAACCGAGGCACATGGCTCGTTACATGTCTCATGGCTGTGACAGAAATATGTCACAGAAACTTAAGGAGAGAGAGAGTTGATTTTGGCTCATGGTTCCAGGGGTGGTTTAGACCATCATGGTAGGGAAGACCCGTGGGAGGGTTAGCTCCGTCCACAGTGGAGGGGCTTGCTTACATGGCGTGGGCAGCACATGGCTGGTAGGAGTCAGAGATAGGATACTCTGCTGTCTGTATTAGACTCTTGTGGTGTGACCAAGCACAAGAAGCAACTTAAGAGAGAGGGTCATGGTTAATGTCATGTGTTAACTTGGTACAGCCCAGAAAGGGAGAAGAAACTTCGACTGAGAAGTTGCCTCCACCAGATTGGTCTGTGGCCATGTTTGTGAGGTATTCTCGTATTTACTAATTGATTTGGGAGGGCAAAGCCCACTCTGGGCATTGTTGTCGCTATGCAGGTGGGCCTGGGCTGAATAAAAAGTAGCAGAGCAAGCCATGGGGAGCAAGCCAGTAAGATGAGCTCCTGCAGGGCCTCTGCATCAGTTCCTGCCTCCAGGTTCCTGTCTGAGCTCCTGCCCTGACTTTCCCTGAGTATGGACTCTAACTTGTCAGATGAAATAAGCCCTTCCCTCCCCAGGTTGGTTCTGGTTGTGGTGTTTGCCATAGTGACAGAGAGGCTCAAAGCAGGATGTTGAAGACGAGTTTGTTTTGATCACAGTTTGGAGTGACACGGTCCACCATGGTGGAGGAGTCGTGTAGCCACAGTGTGAGGTTGGCTGGTGACATTGTGTCTGCTGTCTGGAAGCAGGGAGGAGACAGGAAGTGGAGTTGGACAGTAAAATCTCAAGACCCTCCCTCCTGGCTCCCTTCCTCCAGTATGACCCTATCATCTGAAGGTTTCACAGCCTCCCCACATGACATCACTGGTAGGGGACTGAATATTGCGGTACCCTGCAGAGCCTGTAGAGGACACTTCACATTCAAACCACAATGCCTGCTTCTCTGTGTTCTATTTTTTCCAACTTCTGGAGGTTTTTATAGCTTCTCAATACAGCACCATTAGTGTGGACCACATGGGCACGAAGGTGTAGAATGTAGCAGGGTCCACTTCTATGAAGACTGAGCCTTTTGAGATTAAAAACAGCCTGAAGGAAAGGTAGGTAAATCCTGAATCCAATGCCACCTCCTCATCCCTCAACTAAAAGACCGATCAAGGCTCCTTTCCCAGTGCTGTGCCTCAGAACAAAGATGCCCAAAGCTGGAGAGATAGTTCAAATTGTCAATGTAACACAGCCCAGGACACTGAGAGACCCTGTCTCGAAACTAAACTAAACTAAAATAATAAAATAAAGGATGCCTGGAAAATGAGAGCTGAGGTTTATCCCTGGGCTTGGTATGAACATGAACATATATGTGTGCACCTGTATACACTCATGCAATTACATCTCCCCCCTACTCCCCGTTGGTGGTAAAAGCATGGCTTTCAACCTCTACCTAGAGAGCAGGAAAGGCAGAGGGTGGGCCTCACTGAAGTGACTGATCCCTTTGTCTGAGAATTAGGTCTACCCACTAGGCTCCTCAGCTACATATGTATGTTCCTGAAATTCATTTACTAAGGAAGCTTGAAAGCACGTGCCCAAGGAAGGGACTGAAACCCGCACACCTCACTTGCAGCCCAGGGGAGCTCTGTCCCAGGCTGTTAGGGTCGACTCCCCTCCCCTGAAGGTCACTACTAAACCTGCCCCTATGAACCCACCTACAGTTCCCCTCCCCTCCACGAGAAGGGTGTTCTTTAACTCCAACCATGTGGCCTTCCCTTAGGTCTCGTGAATCACGTGGCTCTCCACATACATGCCCATTGACAGATTCAAGTGCCCGTCCTCCTGTTGACCTGTTTCCAGGTGATCTCAGCAAAGCCCACTGTTGACCCTTCAGAAGGAAGAGGTAAGCGTCCTTATACCAAGTTAATCTGGGCTTTCTGGCTCTTGACTACAAAGAATGCTGATTATTGTACAAGTCTTCCCCTCTCTCCCCTCCAACGAAAGGCATCCTAATATTTCAGAATTCCCCTTGGGAGTGGGGATAAAAATAAGAGGACCCATGGCATTGGTACCTCCATCTTGCTCTGTGCTCTTCTGAAGAACTAACTACAGGAAAGAATGTTCTAGACAAACTTGGTTAGCATAATTAGCCACAGCCTTTCATTAGCCAGAGCCCACTCTCCTAGAATCACCATGACAGAAACCATATGACAGGAATGGAAGTCTCTCCAAATGTTTTTTTTTTTTTAAACTAACAAAGCAGAGTGAGTGTCTACCAGAGTCTTGTCTCTGCTTATGCAATGCTTTAAATTACTGCGAAGTCATTTCCCTTTCATTCCCTACTTGAAGCTCTCGTCCTCAGGAGCTCTGTGTGGGGGATTCTGAGAAGGTGACAACCGAAAGAGAGTCTGTGGGTGCGCCAGGTCCGTACACAAACAGCACCTCTGTGACCCTGAGTGAGCCCAGGCTCAACAGCAGGCTCACCCGTGAGTTAGAGTTTTAAGCGCGGGCGGCCTAGGCGGGGCCTGGCTTCCTTGAGACCTTTGAGAACTTCTTAGGTTTGCCTTTGTGGAGTCTCCCTACTCTAAGTATTAAAGGATTCTTTTGGGGTGCCTAAAATCAAACCCAGGGTTTCCTGAGTGATAGATAAGCACACTATCACAGTGCTACACCCCCTGGTTCCTCGCATTTTGAGATATGGATTACTAAGTTGCCCAGGCTGGCCTTGAACTCACACTATAGCTCGAGTAGGGAGGGACTTGAACTCGCCATCTCTTGCCTCAGCCTCCTGAATAGTTGGAAAGCCAAGTTTTTCAGCTTTAAAGACACTCTTGGTGTTCTTTTATGCACCCCATTAGATAAACTTTATGTGTTAGATGAAATGGAACCGATTTTTGTGAGCCCTAAAATTTCTGGTGTTTTCATACATGAGAAATAGAGACTCTGTTTTTAAGTTCCCCTCCTCGTGCTTCACAAGACCTTCAGACATTTCTAGCTGCCTCTGCAAGTTTTGTGGTCCCAGACCGTCGGTATGTAATGGAGTGGGGGCCCCTGGGGGTGTCTGGGGGAACTCCTGGTTAGCTTTGCTCTCTTTCACACACAGCAGAGCCCATGTATCTCTCATCAGCCATTTAATTTTAAATGGAAGTCTTGGGTAACTGTTAAGTGACCCCGGGCAAAGTTACTTAAAGCCAAGTCTTGGGGCCTGGCCCCTCCTCTGTAAATTGGGCATAGCCACAATCCCCACCTCGAGGGTGGCTGTGAGGATTAAATGACTCAGTTTGGGTAATGTGCCTGGCAGAGGCCAGCAAATACAGCAAACCACTTAGTAAATACCAGCTTCTAATACTTCCATTGCTGTAGCCTTTATTATTTCCAGACGGCTTCTCAGAGAGCATAATTATCCATTTGTTCTCTCTCTCTCTCTCTCTCTCTCCCTCTCCCTCTCTCTCTCCCTCCTTTTCTCTCTCCCCTCCCCTTCCTCCTCCCCTTCTCTCTCCCCTTCCTTCCTTCTCTTTCTCTCTCCCTC
>NW_022196897.1:155973658-155985438 GCF_008632895.1 Mastomys coucha | reverse complement strand
AAAACCCTAACACTTTCTATGAGAACTTGAGGCTGAGCTTGTTAGCAATGTAGTAATAACCCCAGCACTCTGAAGACAGAGGCAGGAGGATCACAGGTTTGCAAACTTGTGATAGTTTGAATAGTGAGAACATACCTAATAAAAATGACAAGAAAAGAGAAAGAAAATCAGAACACTGAAGAAATATTTGAAATAGGAGTTCAATTCACGGTCCGGTCCCCTTTGTCATTCCTCCTGCTAGGCAGAATTAAGCTCCGTGAAGAGCCTTGGAGTAACACACACACACACACACACACACACACACACACACATACACACACACACACACACACACACACACACACAGTCTTTTTAAAATCAAGGTTCTATCTACACTCAATGTCTTCTTTTCACTGAACTGCTCGTTAAGGTGAGCTGCCCACTTCAGGGGATGTGGACAAGGGGGCCGCCATCTTCCTCTTTCCTGCAGGTGGCTGCCTCTGCCTAGGAAGTGAGTCCTTCTCCTCTCCAGGAAGCATGCAAAAGGTCTATCGCTTTCCTGATGAAGAACTTCACCCAATGGTTCTGTGTGTTCAAGGGTGTGGTCTAACTAGTTCACCCTCATATTCACCCCTTGGATTTCTCTGTCGGTTACTCAAAGGCTCAAAGTAGATAGATATTAGGAAACCTAGTTTGACTGCTTCCGCTAGCCGCTCCCAACCAAACACCTAATGAAATTCCATTCTGACACAGGTATTCTGGGCTTGGTTGGTTTGGAACCGATGGAGAACTTTTTGACGAGCCCTCCTTAACATCAGCCATCAGCTGCTACTTGGCAACTCTTGTCTGTGGCTAGATGTTATTGCTGCTTCTTGATTGATTTACCTACAGCTCACTCCTGGGCATTTAAGTGGTTTCCAGGATTTCTTTACCTTCCAACCTTTCTGCACTGCAGAATAGGGGGCGGGGAGGGCAATAGAATGGATGTTGGAATGATGTAGGCTTTTCCAATGTGACTAAGTGTCATCATTGCTCCTGGTTCATAAATGTCTTTTTTTTAACGTTCCAAGAAGTTGATATCATGTCAAGGAAAAAATGGGGCTGAAAGGCAGATAGAGGAGTGAAGCTCTTGGGGAAGGGGGCAGCTCCGTCATGCAGTTAGAAATCTGGAGAGCCAAGAATCAGTGACGGGGTCCCAGGGATGCCTGACAGACCCGGGCTGGACAGTGCCAGCAGCTGAGCCACTGGGACGAGGAGACAAAGCATATGAACGAGGCTTCTGGTCACATAGACTAGTAGTTAAGCTGAGCTACCAACCCGGCAGGTGGCAGACTGGGAATGAGAAACCCCTAGAACTTTCCACTCACACGACTTTCCAAGAACAATTAACTGCTGTGAGCTCCTCTTCTTATCTATAAAACAGGGGTGAGGGTAACAGGAACCATGTGGGGTTGCAAGTACCTTAAATGAGGAGGCCATGCAAAGGGTCTCTCACCACACATACTGCCCAGTCCCTGGGAAATGCTTGTCACACGTTGGGTGTTTGCAAGTGCTGTGTGGAAGGAAAAGAGGCTCCCCAAGCGTTTGCTCCACGAGCCAGCCTCTGTCTCAGCTGTCTCCTCTTCAAGTTGGGGCCGCTAGTTTCTCCTACAAAGAACCAATCTCAAGATGAATGAGAAACCCAGGTGGCTCCCTGGCCTAGAAGAAGGGCTACAAGCGTGGTTCCTACCTTCCCTGTGTCTGCATCTACGGAAGGAGAGGAAGGCCAAAAAAGGTCAGTGGTTGGACTCCAGAGAGCAAGGGCCTGCTTGCTTATCAATAGCACCATGGCTTGTACAGAGAAAGGACATTAGTGCATGTCTTTGTGTGTATGTGTGTGTGTGTGTGTGTGTGTTCTATGCACATGTACATACGCACACAGACAGGCATGCACAGAATTTGAAAACTGGTGTCAGATCTTTTCAGCAGTCTTTCTCCGCCTTAGTTTTCTCACTGGATCAGGAGGCCGCTGGCTAGCCGAGCTGTTCAGTGAGCTCCAGGGACTTGGATTTCAGGCAGGTACTGTCCCGTGCAGCTTTTACATGGGTGATAGGATTCACACTCAGATCCTCGTGCTTGTGCGAAGAGCACTTCGCAGACGGAGCCATCTCGCAAGCTCTCACCTGCCTGTAAACTAAGGAACTGACCACGTGTGTCCTTCGGGGCTCTGGGGTCTCTGTATCTGCATGGTCTTATTAACTCATTTGACCCTTCAGTCAAGAGTGATCACACTGAAGGGGGGGGGTCACAGCCTGGAATCTGGGTGCTGGCGAGGATTCACTGGGGAACTTGCCCAAGGAGTTTAGGGGCTCTAAACTTAGAGGTCAGACCTTGGCGTCATTAGGCCCCAGTGTGTGCCTCTGCAAGGGAGATAGGTCCATGGTGGGCTACACAGGATAGCCTACTCCACCTCTCTTCGAGGACTCATATTTCTGGGACATGTTTCCTGCTTCTTGCTGTGAAACTACAGGATTTCAGGCTCCATGTGGTTGGAGGGATTTACCACGCTTTCCTCATAATACCATGCTGAACCCTGCACAGGCTGCTCCAAGGGAGTCCTGATCTCATTATCCAGCAGCTTATGGATTTCTTAGCCACCACAGTTGCTTGTTTCCCTCTATAGGCCTTGGGTAGGGCAGCGGGGATACCCTGGCACGCTTGCATTTCAAACAGGGCATGCCAAAAGAGGAACAACTGTGTTTATGAGAGCATCATCATGCCCCTGAGCGGCACCATTTATATTACTTGGAAGAGACCATGCCAGGTCAGGAGCAACACTCTGAGTCGATCATTTGTCACATCGGAGCAGGTGGTAAGGGGCAGCATAAGCAATGGTTGGAGAGGCGCTGCAAACGGAAATGGATGGGGGCAGAAGAGTAATAAGAGAGTGATCAGTGAGTCCGCGAACAGGCGTCGATAAATCAGACTGTGCCAGGTATACGGGAGCAAAGGAGGAAAAGATTCAAATTAGCAAGACCCACACCTTGTCAAGGCGAGGTTAGGCATCTACCCTCAGTCACCGATATCCACCGGGCCTGGAGAAGTGCCTGAGAGAAAATGAATCTCTTCAGAGCAGGGAGCAGGAGTGGAGGAGATTTCACAGAGAGTATCAATTTGGATTATAAAAATCCCAAGGTCTCGTGTACTGACAGCGTGAAAGGGAGAAAAAATGGGCCAGGCTTCTTGAAATTGCCACTACCCGCAGAGCGCCTGATGCTCTCCCGATGTTTGCAAAGTCCACGGAGGTCATGGTTTCCCATGAGGAAGGACGCTCAATCGAACCCAGATCTGGCCCACGTGGCCAGCTTGCTGCGGGGATCCCATCTCTAACTACGCAGGCTGGGATGACTGGCAGGTTATCTACCCAACATTTATACGAGTTCTAGGGATCTGAACGCTAGTGGCCTCAAGCTTGCGCATGCGCTTTAGCCACTGAGCCATTCCTAAGTCCCTGTTGAGTATTTTTTGTCAGCAATAGACAAAGGCAATAATAACTCCAGGCATCTGAGTCTGTTGTATGCAAGGGTGAGCAGGCGTGAGACCCAGCTGAATGTACCACGGCCTCATTCTAAGGAAACCCAATCAGGAACTGGTCAAATAAGGCTGTAATCCCAGCTACTAGAGAGGCTGAGGCAGGAAGACCACAAGTCCAAGAGCCTGCTAGGAATAAGGGGTTCCAAGCCCAGCCTAGAGCAACTTAGTTGGACATTGAATCAAAGTGAAAAGAAGAAGCCGGCTGGAGACATAGCACTTGAGTAGCTTATTCGAGGCTCTGGGTTCAATTTGCAACCCTGAAAGAGGTGAGCTTTTAAAAACACACAGTGAGGCTTCATTTTCTCAGAAGGGAAAGATGTTGTAGGGCCAGTCTGCTAGCTGGCTTCTGAGACGGGGTCTCCCTCTCTCGTCCAGACTGGTTTCCCCCGACTAAGCTTTCAAGTACTGGAATCACGGGTGTGCCCCTCCATGCCCCAGCCCAGATTTACCCCCTTTATGTGAATGTTGAAAGGACCCAAGAGAGAATTCTTGACATTTGGGATACATCCTGTGCATATCAAACACATTCCAAAACTCCACATTTGGTCTAAGCTTAATGTAGAAACAATAAGCGCACTCTATTAGAAGCAGAATGCGGCTGGTTGGAACTGGTTTCTTTTCTTGTGATGTTGTACAAAGGGTTGTTCACAAATGCCGAGCCGTCAGGACTCTGTAGACTGAAATGTGTGTTTCTGAGGGCTCCGACACTCCGTGGGAGAGGATCACCAAATTCCCCGTATGGGCTTTGGCCAGATTCTCTGTGTTGCTCTTGGTTACCATGGTGGTAAAACCAGAATCAAATTTGTCATGTGCTGGCCCTGAAGCCCTCGACGAGAGTCTTAGCTGTTTAAGCCTCAGCTTCCTCATCTATAAAGCTCGGATGACAAATGGCCTCAAGGAGTTTGAGGATTAAAGAAAAGAAAGGCCAGGGCTGGGGGTATGCTTGCCCGGCCTGCGTGGAGCCCTGGCTTCTACCTGGCACTTCTAAGCCAGGCATGGTGGTGCATGTCTGTAATCCCAGCCTAGAGTAAGAAGGGAGAAAGAGGCTTGGAAAAGTAAGGGTGGCTGTGGCTACTGTTAGAATTTTGTACATCTTTGCTGATGTAGGCTGTGGGCTGACCTTGAAGTCTCAAAGCAGCTGTCTGCACAAAGCTGGGTGTCTGTGCTTTCAAATGGCGCAGTAATCTCTCTCTCTCCCTCTCTCTGTCTCTCTGTCTCTGTCTCTGTCTCTCTCTCTCTCTCTCTCTAATACACACACACACACACAAGCACACAAATACACACACCTTAAAACACAAATGAATGATATTAATTTTAGCCAAACACAGTCTCAGTAGGTCCAAAATATTATTCTATCAGCATATTAAATACAAGAAAGGTTTATGGCTGAGTGTTTTACAGGTACCACCCAGCCTGGTGCCATTTGGGGATGTTTTATGTGCTCTGTCACTTTGCATGGCCTTTGTCTCCCTCCTTGAACGAAGCAGGTGGGAGTTTGGAGATGAAGCCCCCTGGGATACAGAATGAACTGCTGAGTCAGTTTTGAGAGGAGCTTAGTTTAGATTTTGCAATCGAGGCAGGTGATTGATCAAGATCTAGGAATTGGTGGCCGATGGGTGCTTCAGTTCTAGTTGAAACCCGATAAGGGTTGACCACCCTCCCCAGCCCTCTCTGCTGGGGCCTAGGGAGAGGACCCTCCAGTGTGCTCCATCACCACACCCACGACTCCTCACCACTCATCCCACTTGCCCATTTACCACCCCTCAGAGATTCCTGAGTTTCTGACTCTAGCCAGTGAATCCACTCCGGAGGTGGGAGCCCGGCTCTCTCAGACCTGGCTCCTCACCTTGGGCATCTAAGCTTCCTTTGTCCTCCTTGTTCGCTTCAATTGATTGCGCCCCTGGGTTTATCTGGGGGAGTCAGCTGAAGTTATATAAGGACAGAGACATTTCAGAGGAGGGTGATGATTCACACGGAAGAGGTCGGGAAGACCAAAGAGCTTTCCATCATGTCCCTTGATCGGCCTACATCTGAGTCACTCCTGAGGGCTTTGTGTGTGGTCACATTAGCCAAGGGGAAGGACAGAGTGAATACTGGGCGTGGCTGATCTTCTCTTCAAATGCTGAGCAGCCTGGCTCCCCCCACACACCCAAGGCGGAGAGCATTGCAATGTGCATGACTATATCAAAACCCTAAGCCCAAAGCCATTAAGATAGCAGCTAAGTCTTGCCAGCTTCTCTTGCTAAAACCGGCTTCTGTTCCTCGAACTGAAGCATTCTGGGTAGCCTGGAGTGGAGATAGGGTGGGAAAAAAAAACAAGACAAAGTTCAGGGAGTTCCCTGGTGTGCTGTGGTGGTTCAGGTAAAGTGTTTCACCTCTGTGAGCCTGATGCTTCTCATCTGCAAAATGGGCTTAATACTACCTCCCATGCCTCAGAGTTTCTGCAGAGGTAGATACGATCGAACAGAGAGAACGCTAGGCTCAATAAGCACTAACGATGATCAGGAAGGCATCTAACATTATTGATAAGTATCTATATAGCTCCAGTGCAGAGAATCACATAGCAGCCTGGGAAGTCTCTGTGTTTAGGTTCTTCTTCTTCTTGTTGTTCTTCTTCTCTCTCTCTCTCTCTCTCTCTCTCTCTCTCTCTCTCTCTCTCTCTCTCAGGAAGGCTTGCAAAGCACTTAGCTAACATGATGTCTTAAATTTCATTTAGAGAGAAAGCGATGCTCTCGGTATTAACTTGCTCTCCCACAATGGCGAAGCAAAGGTGGAGTGAGACTATAATTATAAAATCAAAGCCAGCAGGTATTCATTGAGATTTTACAATGCTCCAATCACGGAGGTAGTCAGTGGGTAAAAGGGATACCAACCACTTCCTTTGTCTGCGAACAGCAGAGAAACTAGTTCGGGGGAAGATTAAGTAGATGCATGATGACATGAGCCTGCCACTGCGTTCTCTGCATCCGTTCTGTCCATGGGAACAACGTGTGCTTATTTCTTGTTCCTTGAGGTGGTTAGGGATAGGAGGATACCTAGGATTCACAAAAGCCCTCAGGGCTGCGGGCAGGATGGAGCTAGGACCCCTCCTGGTTACTTACTTCTTCTCATGGTCACGGCTATTACTCCCCTGTGTAGGGGTTCTTGGTTAAGGGTCATTTGGCAGTGTCTAAACCTGATGCCTGGTGGCGCATCTTGTGGGGGAAAGGTGCTGTCCATACCCAAGGGGCACAAGGCAGCCCTAGGGACGCAGAGCCCTTGGTTTTACATGTCAGCCCTGTTGATGTAAGCACAGCTCTCTGGTAGGGAAGAGAAGGTGAGACCCTGTAAATACAAAGCCTTATGCAACAAGAGGGACTTCCCAGGTAAAGTGAAACCATGAACGTTAGAAGAGGGAGGTAGAACCAGGTGATCTTTTCAGCCATCTTGGGAGGATCCAATTGAGGGAAGTTTGGCCAGAGTGGGAGGAGACTTGACCCCAGACACAGAGGTCAGAGGTCAAAGTGCTGCTGCAGCCATGCAGAAGAGGAAGTACCAGACCTGGGCAGCCTTTTGAAGCTGAGACATGGGGCTCGATAGTCACACGTCTGTCTGTCTGTCTGTCTGTATGTATGTATGTATAATCCCTTGAGCCCTGTTGAAGCGTGTTCTTCACTGCATTTGGAGAAAACCATGTAAGTTCAAAGAATGGCCAACTAAAGGTCACAAATTCACATGTCTGTCTGTCCTGGCCCAGTGTGAATAGGTGACTGCTGTCAGGTAGAAGTAGCCATACCAGAGACAGCATGCACTCAGTCCATCTATTTGAACTTGGCAACGTTTAAATGCCCCAAACTTAGGTTCCCAATGAAGAATGTATTGGAGTGGAGGAGGGGCATGAGTTATATGCTTGGTGGCGATTGAAGGTTGGGAGGAGCAGGGCTGTTTCTCACAGAGTGAACATGAAGGACTGGGCTTCATAAGCCTAAATTAACCCTTGAGAATTATTTGTTTTTCATTAAATTGTACAATTAAACAGTCAAGGAAGACGCTAGTGTTGCCTTCAAGGTCCTCTAAGGGTTACAAACACAAAGGAGTTTTCTTAAAACATCTTCTCTTTTGTACCTGTCTACCTACCTAAGAAACTCCCCCCCGCCAAATTACACGTTGAGGATGTAAATTTCCACAAACATTAAAGATCGTAATTCCATTGCTATACCATATGTTATTAATGTCTGTCAACAGTGTTTAGCCAGAGACTGCTGACAGTTCTGTGTTTGCTATCTAAATACATCATAAATAAATCAGTAATGAACCACTTGGTAAACCTTCCTCACTGATTGGAAATACAGATGGAGTAAACAAAACCCAGCTAAAAGTATATACAACTGTTTAATGTCAAAGTCACACTGTCACTTGACAAAGCAGACATGGAAAGGAGATGGGGCTGGAGGGAGGGAGGGTTGCGGAGACAGAGATGGGAGGTAGAGGGGAAGGACACACATCTATGCTGGACACACACACTCAGAGCTCTCTGGGCACAAAGGATGAAGGGCCTTTTTCTGGTCTCTAAACAGTGGGCTGCTGTAGGTAACTTGGATAGTTTACTGAAACTGACCACCTCTGCAGGCTGGCTATGCAGGCTGGTAAACCTATGGTTTAGTTTGCATGTGTGAAACTGGTGTGCAAAAATCTGGTGCCATTTAGGACCTTGATTGTGTTTGAATTACTTAAAATTCAGCTAGAAAATTCTGAACTCATCCTGTGAGTGAGATCTCCCTCTTTGTCTCTGTCTCTCTGACTCTGTCTCTCTGACTCTGTCTCTCTGTGTCTCTCTGACTCTGTCTCTGTCTCTGTCTCTGTCTCTGTCTCTGTCTCTGTCTCTCTCTCTCTCTCTCTCTTTCTCTCTCTCTCTCTCTCTCTGTGTGTGTGTGTGTGTAAATGGTGAGTGATTCTCTCTCAGTGCTTCCGCACAGACCCCACAGAGGAAGGCTCATACCAGTGTGCTCAGTTCAGAAACAGAGTGCTGGACACTATCAATCCAGTGATGTTTTCTTTATCTTTCCAGGGTCTGGCCTGTAATTCAGGATTCTTTTAGGTAAGAGGGCAGGGAGGTCAGTCAAGCTATAGTGGGGCCTCCTGGCTTTACATCCCAGGTGACAAGCTGATTAAGCGCTTCACTGGGTGGCGTCTTAGTCTTAAGGTTTTGAAAATAGAAGTTAGTTGCAGACTCTCACCGTGCCTCCACGAGGTTGACTGGCTTTGAATAGGACTGCACACACATCTGGCTACCCCACACATACTATTGAGAAAAGAGACTTCCTCTCACTCCCCAAAAGGGGAGAGGGCTCTTAATGTTACCTATGAATCCCAAGAGCTGAACCATTCTCATCCTCACTGTCAGTGCCTGGGTCATTCCTTTGATCAGCAGTGTAATAACGGAGTGTGCTAGCAAAGCTAGAGGTGGGGTGGTTATTGACAGGGTTTGAACAGCAGCAACTGCCTTCCCACACAGCCCGACACTGGTCCTTTCTGGAACGGCATTACCCTTGAAGATAAGCTGGCTTACCAGCAGTCCGCTGGCGCTGCTCTCAGTACACACACAGAAAAGTGGAATTCATCACTGTGGATGAGGACATTAATCTGCAGGCTCCCTGTTCCTGAGTCACCTGCAGTTAGGACTGCGGACACTTTGTATACTGCGTAAATCTGGCTCAGAGCAGTGGGTGGGTGGGAGGGGGAGGTGTTTCCTGTGAAATATTAGGACGCGATGGTTTTCCTGCCTTCTAAGGCTGTTGTGGGGGAGGGGGATTCATGGTGCTGGGTCATTTAAAGTTTGAGAGATTCCTGTGCCCTTTCCAAGAAAGAGAAAACAAGTCAGGCTGTTTCACAACCTGAACAACAAGGGCGATGGGCAAAGAAGGTGCATGCTGGGTCATGTCCTGGCACACTGACGTGCCCTCATTTTATTTTGGGGGCTACATAAAGCCAAGTTTTGGGAAACAAAGATGCCAGGACCACTTCATTCTCTGTTTGAAAGCACTTGAGTTCCACACGGCCCCTCTCGATCCCATCTGAGGAAGGGCTCAAGTTAAAAGCAAGAATTCAGATCTGTCTGGACAATGACAGACATTCACCTTTTATGGATTTTATTTTCCTAGACAGCTTTTGCTAACATAACTGCTTTTGATCAGCTTACCTGAGTGACACTGAGCCACATAATTAAGAAAGGGAATCATTGCCCACTGACTGAGGACTTCCACACCTATATACTAAGCCTTGGATTGTCATTACTGACCCTTAATTCCACAGTCCAGGCTCCCATGAGGAGAGAACCCCTGCCCTTTAGTGCCCTGACACTGAATTTTGCTTCTGCTGGGAACATCCTATCTGCAAGGTTTGGGATGCGCTCCGTCATCATGAGAAGCTCAGCAGAGGGGAGGCCTTGCTTCCTCACCCTCTGTCCTTAGGTTCTGTTCTTCTATCTTATTTCTTGCCACACTTCTCATCTTTCTGAGTATCACAAAGGGTCAGAGAGCTACAGAATGGTGAAGAAGTGAAGGGCAGGGTGGGGTCAGGGATGAAGACTGCTCATTTGCAAAGCCTGGTGAACCTAACTGGTTACTAATGGGTCTTTGCACGAATTCTCTAGTCCTTGCAAGGTCGCAGTCAGGACTGGCCTGTGATTGATTCTCAAGTGGAACTTGGCATTTCAGATATTCGTAGCCGACATTTCCAAACAGAATGAGGCTGGTTTGGGAGCCCATACCCTTCTCAAGCCATGCAGGGTGAACTCCTGTCTTCCAGGAGAAGCCGGGCCCAGGTCTTACCTAGGTCAAGCAATTAATGCCCCTGCTTCTAGAAGTTCCAGCAATTTCCAAAGCCCCCCTCAACTGGCACCTTCCAGAGTTCTCTTCTCCCAGCGACCCTGGAGCAGGCCCTGGAAGGGTTAAGGGGTATGAATGACATGCCTTCGGCATGATTTACAGCGTGCGGCCCTGTAGTGAAACCAGGGCTTGATGGATGATTCCGAAAGTCGGAGACTAACCATAAATCATGTCTTTGAATCACTGACAGAGATAAAGGAGAGAAAGAAAAGGCAGTGGCGTTGACATTCACTCTCCCAATAATGTACATTGACTAGTTACAATGTGGAGCCTTAATTAAAAAAAGCCAGCTCCAGGTATTCACCCTGCCAGGGCCATCCTACCTCTTGGGAGCCTGCCCTTTGAGGTGACAAATCAGAGGTGCAGCCCCTTTCCAGAAGGTCACTACTGTGTCCAGGTGACATCCAGTGTGGGCGCCACCAGCTCTCAGTCATGCAGGGCAAATACACTGTACCAACAAGACAAAGGACATCAGTTAGGGGTGCCAGTAAAGACCCAAGCCTGCGGTGGGAAAGGGTGTCACTGCCGCTGGCATACCGGAGAGACATCTGAGTAGGCTGGATGGGGAGGTGCCTCCTGATGCTTGGACTCTTGCCCAGGATGCAGGGACACCCATCTTTCCTCTGGTTGAGGGTGAGAGGCAGGATCTCTCTCACTGTCAACTTAAGATGGGTCTCTTCTTAGTTCAGGTGGAGAATCGCTCTTCCTACAGTGGAATCCATCTCAAATATGTTTCCTTAGTGATTTGACCATCTGTGCCAAGCCCCGGCTGAGCTCTAGAACATTCTGATGGTATGATCACTGGCGACCAGACTGAGTGCTCATCTTAAGTCGTTCTACTGAGGGAAATATTTAGCATCACTTGGGCTTTTGGGCACACTGTTGGTTAGATTCTGGAAGTGCCAGTCAATTAAGGATCACTTGAGTCTTGCTCAGCTAAGTGGCGAGATGTCCTTTTCATGCTGATGTGGATATTAAGTGGGTTAATCATTGGCCATTGTAAAATGATTACTACACTAACGGAACGCTTTATTTTGAAAATACCCAGAACAAAACACTTCCTAGTCCTTTTCATCCTGAGTTGATTATGATTGCATCAAAGCAACACAAAAATAGAAAAAAGTAAGACCCTCCCGACACTGCGAGAAAAGAAAGGAAAGATGGGAAGGAGAAAGAAGAGGAAGGAAGGCTCATGAGTACAGAAACGCTTGTGTGTGTGTGTGTGTGTGAGTACGTGTGTGTGTGTATGTGTGTCTGTGTGTGTGTGTGTGAGTATGGAAACGCTTGCCTGTGTGTGTGTGTGTGAGTATGGAAACGCTTGCCTGTGTGTGTGTGTGTGTGTGTGTGTGTGAGTACGGAAAC
>NW_022196897.1:155961578-155972489 GCF_008632895.1 Mastomys coucha | reverse complement strand
GTGTGTGTGTGTGAGTATGGAAACGCTTGCCTCTGTGTGTGTGTGTGTGTGTGTGTGTGTGTGTGTGTATGTGTCTGTGAGACCAGACAGCACTTTCTTCTCTGTGCTTGGCATGACCCAGTGCCCAGTGAACAGGGGCCATCGCATTATAAGACAAGAGGAAAAAGGGGGGATCAAAAGGAAGAAGCAGAGTCCCTTTGACTGCATTGAAGTCCCCACTGGCAGGTATTTATAAGAAAGAGAAAATTTATATTTATTTATAGGATATTTATAAGAGATAGAAAAGTTGCTTAATTGAGGCTGGCCATGAAAACTTCAGACCCTGTGTCTGCTATACTATATAGCTGTGGATCTATTCGATGCATAATCAGATGCCTGTATAATGGAATACATATAGCACCTTCGGGAATCAAAGCTGATATATGATTTATAACTACATATATGTTTGTTTCCAATAATACATAAATGAACTAGAATGACCAACAAGCTATAAGGTACAAAGCAAACATTTTACCAGGAACCACTCAATATGTGCTTAATCTGTGTTCCCGGAACCACCAGGAAGGCTGGTCATTTTCCTTGGCGTTAGTTAACAGAAACGAATAGTGATGTTTAGCCACCCATGATCCGTCCCGCTAACATGAAGGTCAAGTTGCACCAAGAACTAAAGCTACATGCATGAAGCCATCCCTTGGCTGAGCTTAGAGGCTCAGTAGGAAATCTGCCCTAGCCAGGGTGATGACCACTATTCATTTTAAAGATACAAGCAAGCTGAGAGGGAATCGAGGCTCATCTCTGTAAGAAATGTAGGCTTGGGAGCCAGTGCTCAGCCACCTCGAAGCTGTTGTGCTGGTTTTGAAGTTCACACACATTAAAACTGCATCATCTATCAGTCTTACAGTTAGATGTCACTTATGAAAATCTACTGAGTATTGTTTTCATCTTGCCTTACAACAAGCCGCGAAGCCTCATGAATGCTGAGCAGTGCTGGAAACTCCGCACATCTTTTATTTTTTAAAGGTCTCGGCAGTTTGCAATGTCAGGGTTTCTGTGTTGGGAATCGCACCTCAGCGCACCAAGCGGGGGCTCTCTCCTCCAGTTTCCATCCTGCCCAGGAGCAAGAGGCGTGCCACCTCGCATCATCAGCGTGACTCAGGTGGTCCTGCTGCCTCGCTGGCACCTCCTGGCTTTGAACCCTGTTGGCGTAAGTCACTAATGCGAGGGGCCCCTGGGTTCAAGTGGGCATTGCTATGCAGATGTGACCCAGTGAGCAAATGAGTTGGGCAGACACCACTGAGGTTGCCGTTTTACCAGCTTCCCTGCCAATCTGTCCGTAACCTCCCATTGATTTGATAGGAAGGGAGATGGGCAGATACGAAGAGAAAACACTTAAAGCCACCAGGCATGCCTTTCTACTTTCTTTGTGAAGTTCACATTGACAGCGCATCACTATATCCCATGCAGTTACTGTATGCTGCCTCTCTAGCACAGAGAGTTTTACAAGAGAGACGGCATGCTTGCTCACGAGAAATTTGCCTTGCCAACATGAGACATGATGAAAATGGTGATCATGATGGTGGCGGTGGTGATGATGATGATGATGATGGTAGTGGTGGTGATGATGACTACATCTGAGACGCGCTGACTAGGTGTGAGGACATGTACCCGCTGTGTAAACCTTTGTCCTAAGCAATTTACCAATAACAACATATTCAGTTTCTCTCAGGACCCCATGAGAGACAACTATGATTAAAGCTTTTATGGAATATTCTTTCTGGGTGCAGAAAAACAAAAACAGAAAACAAACCAGCTCGAGTGGCTTGGTGATATTTTGTCTCTATTTCTCTGTGGCTTCCATTGGCTGGAGCAGCGCAGAGCCTCACTGTCAGTGTGGATGTATGTTCTGTAGTTCCTTGTCCTGTGGTTTAACCTTGTGCTATCTGCTTGATGCAGCCATTGGGCTGGCTCTATTTAATACAAAAGCACTTGGATATTTTTGATTTAAGAATCTCTCCTTCTTTCCTCCCTTCCTTTCCCCCTCTTTTCTATTCCCCCTTTGTCCCCCAACCCCCTCTTTCAAATTTCCCCCCTCCCTCCTAGCATTCTATGTAGCCCAGGCTAGGTGAAAATGTGTTATGTTCTTGGGTAGGACCTAAACTTCTGATCCTTCCACCTTCGTCTTTGAGTGGTGAGGTTGCAGGCACATACCACCATGTCTGATTTATACAGAGCTGGGGGTAGGGGGGAGCCCAGAGCTCTGTGCACACTGGGCAAGCACTCCACCAACCGGTCCATATCCTGACTCCTCTGTATTTTTCTATAGCTTTTCTAGTTCCAGATTTTAGAGGAAGGAGAATCTCTCTTTATATTTATATACTTCATTGTTGTTCTAAACGTGCATAAACATTGTGTGACTAGGTGTGAGGACATGTACCCGCTGTGTAAACCTTTGTCCTAAGCAATTTACCAATAACAATGTATTCAGTTTCTATCAGGACCCCATGAGAGACAACTATGATTAAAGCTTTTATGGAATATTCTTTCTGGGTGCAGAAAAACAAAAACAAAAAACAAACCAGCTCGAATGGCTTGGTGATATTTTGTCTCTATTCCTCCGTGGCTTCCATTGGCTGGAGCAGCGCAGAGCCTCACTGTCAGTGTGGATGTATGTTCTGTAGTTCCTTGTCCTGTGGTTTAACCTCGTGCTATCTGCTTGATGCAGCCATTGGGCTGGCTCTATTAGAATGGCATTGGCAGAATCCGGCCCTTGAAAGCAATTGGAATGTTTTTGGAATATTCGATATCAATTCACACCATCCTCACCATCAACTGAAGATCAGAGTTAATCATACCCCCAGTACAGATTCGTACACAGCAGGCATCAATTAAAAAAACATGACCACACGAGGCCAGTTAAACGTCTCTTGCTCTCGAAGAAGACCTGAATTTACTTCCCAGCACCCAGGTCAGGAAGCTTACAACCCATAACTCCAACTCTATGGACTCTGGCGCCCCTTCTGGAGTCCTTGGGTACCTGCACTCACGTGCATGTACATACCCAGAGACACATACATACACTTAGATAAAAACTAAAATTATATCTTTAAACAAATATATTGATAACATTTATAGTATTTTAAAAGTTAGTATAGGTGATAATTTCATATATATTATGCTTTCATAGTCTTGTAAACTTACTATGTATATTTATAAGGATATGGGCTTTTATTAGTATTTATTATATGTTTGGATGTCTAGTGGAATAGAGATAGCCCTAATTATAATTATATTTCAGCCCATTTCTTCCAGTGACAAATAAATTACTCCTGGGTTTTATTCTGTCTCAAAGCCATTGCATTTCCTATGGTCTTTCTGGATTGTCTATGGGGAATTAATTTAATAATTCCTTAATCTAACCTGGAAGGGTTGGGAGGAGTGAGATTACCACCAGGAAACACTCCTGAACCATGGAAATCAAAATCAATAGCCGACCTTTGGGGTCAAGATTTTCTGACCTGCACTTCATATCAAATGTAGATTTTTTTTTTACCTCACACTGACAATTGGGCGAATGTTCCAGAAATGGGCAGACTCACCCCAAGTGAAGTGCAGAGATTCCTGTCAGGGACTTCTCAGAGAATCTGTTTAGATTTGGAGTTTGGGACTATGTGCTGATGCATGATGGGTGTCATGATGGATGAGTGACCCTCGCTTCCCCTCCCCGTAAGGAAGGCAGACTTAAAGTGGCACCACTCCGAACAGAGCACATCAAAGCCCCATCAGAATGGCAGGTGTGTGTGTGTGGGGGGGGGGGGAGGTCTCATGAGTTCTGAGAAGGGAAATATGAGCAGGAAAACAGCTGATGTTTGTCCTGACAGGCTGCCTGTCCTGACAAACTGCCTGTCCTGATGGATTAAGTACCACCCCAGAGCCTGCGAGTCCCTCCAGAGCTGAGGCCAGTGTCTCCCTGACCGCCTCTAGTCTCTTCTGCAAAGCCTGATGATGTATGAGTAGGTTGGTGATCTGAGTGCCAGGTGAGCTGGCTCAGTTTGGGCTGCTGCTGTGGCACTGTGTTGACCCACCCCCAGTTTCCCTGGGGACAGTCATACTCCGGCTGATACCCTTTCTTCCCAGAAATGCTCCTGAATTAAATGATTATCTAACATGCATTATTTTTCCTCTTCCCATGCATTTCCTGTCCTCTCACCTTAAAAAAAAATAAAATAAAACAAAAAAGGCCCACCCCAAGGAGCCCTGAGAACTTTGCAAGTGAACGCAGCCCTGTGACGCTAGAGTCATTTCAGATTTACACGGGGCCCTGGGCTCCCATCCTGTCGGGTGCTAAAATCCTGCAGCTGTTCTTTGAGGACCACCCGGCTTGCTGTGAGCCACATCTGACAAAGCGATACCATTCACTCCCAGAATGCGTCCCACAGTTATTCTTGGAGAAAAGGTGGAAAGCGAACAGCCAGCCAACTGCTCACTGCGGCAGAGACAAAGCCAGCATGGCCATTTGTCAATGCTTGCGACACCCGTGTGCTTTAAGCACAGACACCTCTCTCATTACAGCCTTAAACGATAACACGGTATTATATCAGAAATGACAAATGGCGTGGAGGGTGGGGTACCTATACCCAATCGATCCTGGTTCAGGAGGAAGACGCATCTTGAATGGATCGACAGAAGGGGCAGGAGTTCTCACCATACAGCTGTGTTTTCTGGGCACCGTGTTGGGACCGGAGGCCAGGTGTACTCATTTGGGTGTGACACCCCCTCCCAAGCGCTGAGTGTCAAAATCATTACACTGCCCTGTATCTGTGTGGTATTGAATTCTAAAAGGCCCAGGCCCAGGAATTGATTAGCTAGTTCCTTCTGCAGCATAGCTGTTAGGTAATATACACAAAGGTAGGGGCTCCTTTAAAAAACAACAGGCTTAATGAAAGAAATGGAAGGTCTGTAATTAACAAGATGAAGGCCCTGGGTCATTCTCTCTGTCTCCTCCTCAGAGCTGTTGTGGCTGCAGCTGTTTCTTCCTCCTCATGGTAGTCCTCATTCCCCTCCTCCCCTGCCCCCCTCCTCTCCCTCCTCCACACACCCCTCCTCATCTTGCATCCCTTTCCCTCTCCTTCCCCTTCCTCTTCCTTTCTCCTCCTTTTCCTCCTCGTCCTCCTCTTCTTCTTGCTTAGTATTCCTGTCCACACGCCACCTTCAAGCTGGGGAAGGCTTTTATGTTTAGATCATAAAGAGATGACTCCTCCCTGAGTGATGAGCAGGGATGAGTGCTCCTGCATCTACGCCTTCTTCCACCGGTAGCTACACTCAGACGATGTTAGTCAGAGATGACTTGGGAATGGGATAAAGAACTTAACAGAAAGGAAATGTGGCCAGCTGAGCATTTGCAAACGGGTAGAGAGAAATCATCTCTATAATTGGGCTCTCCAGGTTTGACACGACGCTCCTCCCCACCCCAAACAGCATGCTGGTGAGGACGCAACCAGGACCTACTCAGTAGAAGTGACAGGGTTGGCGAGAACACGTAGCTCCCTTGCTTGGCCCTTACCCCTGCAGAGGTACTAGGAAGTCTTATCAAAGACACACCAAGGGTTTTCCATTCGTTATGTCTGAAATTTTTACTACTGAAAGTTCCTTAAGAGATTCTCATTTTTCAATATGAGGTGTGACTACTGATGACTTAAGCCAATGGAACTTGGTACCTAGGTGCCACAAAAAGGAGCACAGTACAGCATTTGGATTGTCATGGCATAATATCCTTGCTGTTACCAACACTAAGCAACCACTCAGGAAATGGAGATGAGAAATGCCTAGTTAGGTTTCATGACCATACAAGCCGGCTCCACCCTGTACAAGTTTCCTTCAGAGGTCACTATAAAAGTCATTAGTAAGACAATGAGATAGGGAGGGGCTTGATCGGCGGTGCTGATGGGGAGATGTGGAAACAGAAAACAGAACAGGGAAAGTACTCCGGGGTCAATAAGAAGCCCACCCACATGCCAGCTCCCGGGACGATGGTGTTTCTGTAGTGTCTGTGAGTTCACAGCCATGCTCAACGTCAACCATCCTCTGTCTAGTTATGAGGATCACCATAAAGGAATAAAGGTTAAGACTCAATAAGATTATCCTCCTCTGATGATAGAAAGGGAATGCCGTCGTTAAAAAAGCCTTAATTAAATGACTGGATTACTAGTTAGCACTACAACCATAAAGAGAGGGGTTGTTGGGATGGTAGATATCCATCTAGCCAGAAGCTGAGAGCTGCAAAGAGGACTCTCTACCTGGGAGGAGAGAGCAGATGTGGGTGGTTGACCCCTTCTACAAACACTACAAAGCTCACACTTTCCGTAGGTTGGGTTAAAATGGGCACTCAGTTTGAGCACACGGGCTTTATGCATCACGGTCACTGTGCCAGCAATGGAAGATTGAGTTCAAGGGCATCGGGAAGCTTCCAGAGCAACCCAGAGGGAAGATGTCCTCAGAACAATCACATCGACCTTTTCTGTGATTCTGAATCCCACAGGAAGACTCGTGCAAGATTAAAGGGGGCTCCTGAGACAAGCAAAGTGACACATAGTCTGGGATTTGGTTGTGGCTTAGTCAGTGCCTGGTTCAGCTGGGAAAAACATGGATGTGCCCTGGCTATTACCAAATCCAAATATGGGAGCACAAATTTGATGCTAGCCCTGAAGGGAATAAAGAGCCCACAGACAGCCTAGGCTGCATAGTGAGGCACGCGCGTGCGCACACACACACACACACACAGATATACACATACCATAAGATATATATACACACTACGCACACATAAATACATACATACATATTCACACACAGATACACACATATACATACATATATAAGATGCACATATGTACACACCATACACAGGCACATACACACTATATTCACATATATACACAGTACACAAACATAAATACACACACACATACACATTGAAGTGCTCACACATACTCAGATACACACAAACATGCACACACATAGAGATATACACACACCATCCAGATGCATATAAACACTTCACACACATTCACATATACACAGACACACACATATGCACACATATACAGATATACAGATACACACATCATACACACATATATAACATACACACTAAACATAAATACACATACTCACACACATACACATCAGTGCACTCACACAAACTGAGATACACATACATGCACACACAGATAGATATACACACACCATACAGACTCATATACACACTATATACACATAAACACATACATATGGACACACATACACATAAACACACATATACAACACACTCAGATACACACACTCACACACACACACTCACACCAGTGTTGAGGACAGTGCCATCTACAACAGCGCATACTAGCGTCTCACTGTGGTTTGCATGCACACATATGTGAGCAGCTTCTGACACACACACACTGAGGTCTCATGAGGTGTTTCTGACGCGCACACACTAAAACATTGGTGGCACCACCCACTACCCTACAGGTGACTGCAAAGATGGCTTCATCTTCTTAGTTTTCCTTGTCTGCTTTTTTAGTATTTCACAATGCACGCCTTTTGCCACCCCCTTTATAAATGTCATTTTAATTTTTATGTGTGTGTGTGCATGCAAGTGCATGTGTGAACAAGTGCACATGTATGTGTGTATGTGCACATGTATGTGTGTATGTGCCGTATGTGTGTGGCCTGTGTAGAAGTCAGAAGAGGATGTTGAATCCCTGGATCTGGAGTCACAGAGCTGCCTAACGCGTGCTGGGGCCCAAACTCGGGTCCCCTGGAAGAGCAGCAAGTGCTTACAACTGCAGATCCAGCTCCCAGTCTTAAAAAGTTATTTTTTTCTTAAATAAAGAAAATGCTCAGACCAAACAAATGTTAACTCTCTCCTCCCCTCCTCTCTACTCTTCCCCTCCCCTCTCTTCTTTCCCCTCCTTGGACACATCAATATGCAGGGAAAGCCAGCCAGATCCACCCACCTCAACTGTCTTATCCTGCATTGTATCCACAGTCACATGGTCCAGACTGGTGCCTAGTCATGTGACAAGAGAATGGAAAGATGGCCACTAGCTGATGCTGGGCCGCAGCTAGACCACATGTGGCCAGAGGAGACCAGAAGACAGAGGGCACTTGGAAGAAGATGACAGTCACCAGGGGGAGAAGCTGCTAAGAAGGAGCAGATTGTTCCACCATGCTGTCCACGGCTTCCTACAGTGGAGTGGGCAGTAATATTGCCAGGCAGGACTTGGGGTGTCTTTCTCAAGGGCCCATCCTCCTGGTTAATGGGGCCAGTGCTGGGTATTCAGAGAGGGGGTGAGTGGCCTTTTGATTTTAGCTTCATTTCCTTTGGTAGCCGACTCGGTCACTGATGATGCTCCTCTGCTCACAGTGATGGGGCTTTAGTGGGACAATGTTCTGAACTAGCTCAAGACATTAGGCAGTGCCCGTGGCCTTAGCCGCAGGAAGTCAGACTCTGAATAAGTAGACACCCATCAGTTGCAGCCTCACATCTTTTAAGGGAGCTTTCTCGACTCATGTTCAGTCACTTCTGCGTGAGGAATTGTGTGGAGTGTGTGTATGTGTGTGCATGTCTGTGCACCCATGTCTATGTGCATGCACATATGTGCATGAATGTATACGTGTGTGCATGCATGCATGCATGTGCATGAGTGTGTACATGTCTGTGCATTCATGTCTATATGAACACACATATGTGCATGAGTGTGTATTTGTGTGTGTGCACGTGTGTGCATGTTTGTATATGCCTATGTATGTTGTATATATGTGTGTGGGGGGGGTATATGGTTTTCCATGAACAGTTTACTCATGTATAATAATGACTCTTAAAATCTTGTTGTTCTTGTTTGAATGTGGAGTGTCCCTACAGGCTTGTGTATTTGAACACTTGGTAGTACCATGTTGGGAGTTCGAGGAACTTAAAGAAGAGGCGGGGCTTAGCTGGGGGAAGTGGGTCACTGTTCCTGGCCTTTGAGGTCTGTAGCTCATCAATGCCTCCTAGCCAGGCCTTCTGCTTCCTGTTTTCCACGTTTCCCCGATGGACTCTGGCTCTTGCCCTCCCACCTCCCTGCCATGGTGAACTCTGCTCTCTGAAACTAGGAGCCATAAATAAAGCCGTAGTTCCTTCGGCTGCTTCTTTCAGTGAGAAGGTGAGTGAGGAGCATCCAGAGGAAGTTGCAGAGGCCCAGTTTGGAGAAAAAAAAAAAACGTTGACAACTCCATGCTTCTGTTAGCCACATGTTTGGGGGTGGGCCAGGCCATATGACCTTGACTGCAATACTGGCCTCCCTATCCAGTGAACAGGGTGAACACATCAGGGATGTCTTCAAGCCCCACACAAGTGTTCTTTCAATCAATAAACCTTCCTCGGGAGCCTGGGTGCTCAGGAAGAGCTCCTTTCCCACAATGTCCTTCAAACTTTTCCACATTATCACAGAGCGGTTATGGGGGTAGAGATGCCCTGGTTTTGATGGTCCTTGGTCTCCCAGCTATGGGAAGGGTCAGTTTCTGCAGCTGCTGGGAATCTAGGACACACTGTTCCTACGATAACATTGAAAAATGAGTTGGAAAACCTTGGCTTGTGTGACTCTTGCTCACCATGCCAAGTTCAAGGAGAGGCGGAGACATCGGCTTCCTTGTTCTGACTGAAAGCTCTTCGGGTTCTGTCTTGGTTCAGTCATCGTTTAAGAGGCATAAGATAGCTTTGTTAAGTGTCAGTAAACAATAGCTTATGTCTAAATTTGGGGCATCAAACTGCAGACACAGGCTCTGTCCCTCTTGAGATGGGGGAGGCAGAGAATTACAAAAGAAAATTAAGAAGCATTCGTATGTAAGCCATCTGGGACCAGAGATTGGCAGAAAACGTCCCAGGCCTGAATTGCCCGTTACTCTGAGCACATCTGTCAATGGGAAAAAGGGTCCCAGATTGGCAAGCGGCAGGAACACTGGCTCAGTGAGGACCGCTTAGATACATTACCAGCAAAGTCCCAATTAACCGATTGATCAATGCCATCGATTTAATCCCATTCAGTACTTAATTACATGCAAGCCTTCAATCAATACCTGTTTAGACCCGGAACTCCTTGGGAGTGAATCTTGCCTCCCCCCCACCCTCACTGGCTACTGGGCCTTCTCAGCACAGGTCTGAGGACCCTGCCCACACTTGCTGTATAAAATGAACAAATGAGCAGATGCAATTGAGTAAGTTCACCAGAGCATGCTGGAGACATGATAATGGGCGGCAGGTTTGGATGAGAAAGGACAGATAAGGAAAGATAGAGGAAGGAAGAGAGAGATGGAAGGAGAGAGGGAAGGAAGGAGGGAGGGAGGGAAAGAATGAAAGAGGGAGAGAGTGAAAGAGGGAGGGGAGGGGAAAGGGAAGGAAGAATGAAGCCAGGGAAAGAGGGAGGCAGGGAGGAGGGTTAGGCTGGCCCCTGTATTTGTGTCACACAGGACAGAAAAATAATCACTGGACCATCTGAGCACCCAGGCCTATGGGCTGCACCTACTGCACAGTCAGATCATCCGAGAACCCAGGCCTATGGGCTGCATGTATTGCACAGTAGGTTGGCAGCGACCAGGTCTTAGAAATTTCTGAATCCTTACGCATCTGCTGTCATTCATTAAGGCATGACTCCAACTCCATTTTGTAAGATTCGATTTCCATGGTCATCAGCAGCGAGTGCTTGAGGACAGCTCTGAGTCCTAACACAAGAGCACACACATCTCCTTCTCAGGGCTGCTGCTGTGCCAGGCCCTCACTGCTGCTGTGCCAGACCCTCACTGCTGCTGCGCCAGGCCCTCACTGCTGCTGCTGTGCCAGGCCCTCACTGCTGCTGTGCCAGACCCTCACTGCTGCTG
>NW_022196897.1:155955530-155960402 GCF_008632895.1 Mastomys coucha | reverse complement strand
TGTGCCAGGCCCTCACTGCTGCTGTGCCAGACCCTCACTGCTGCTGTGCCAGGCCCTCACTGCTGCTGTGCCAGACCCTCACTGCTGCTGCGTCAGACCCTCACTGCTGCTGCGTCAGACCCTCACTGCTGCTGCTGTGCCAGACCCTCACTGCTGCTGTGCCAGACCCGCACTGCTGCTGCGTCAGACCCTCACTGCTGCTGTGCCAGACCCTCACTGCTGCTGCGCCGCCCATCCTCTGTCCATCTGTCCCACTCATCTGAAAGAACAATACTGATCTTGGATGAGCTTCCATTGCCTGGACAGAGACAATATCTGTCTGGCCTTCGTTCCTGGTTTTGTGTGCAGAGTCAACAACCGCACAAACAGTAGACTCAATTCTGCTCTTGAATTGGGGTGCTCTCGTAACTAAAACAACCCTGATTCTTCCAGGGACATCTGATGTTTTTGAAAAGGGGTGTGGTCATAGTAATAAAATAATGACAATTTCAAAAAATCAACAATAATACAGACGCTTTCTACTAATCCTGATGGCCTTCCCCTGGCTAGCCTCAGCAGTCGGGGTTGGAAGAGAGCTGGGGTCAAGCCACAGGTCACCAGCAGCCATTGGAAAGGTTGAAATGGAAGGATATGGGACCTGATGGATGTCTTACAAGGCTCAGACCCCAAATCTCAGAAACCTACAGCAGCAGCAAGAGTATAGCTAATCCAGAAAGGAAATGTCCTGTTCTCAGTGGAACCTGCTCACATGTGATCGAGGAGAAGGCCCTTGCACGGGTGGACTTCCCTAGGGAGAGATTTAGAAGCACAGAGTCCTCTGAGCTGACAAAACTGAGCCAGAAATGATGACGGCTGCCCCTGGGGAGACGGCTGTATTTTGAACCAAGATTAATTTGCCAAAGGGTAATGGGGTCGGGGGGATGTTGGTTGACAGCGACCATGTCTTAGAAACTTCTGGATCCTCCTTCTACTTTAAAGTGCTTCTTCAGGACATTCTGCTTAGCCAACTGTGGCTCCAGCAGAATCCTGCCTTTCTTAGAATTATAATCAAGTTGCAATCAAGCAATACATTCTACCCCCTATGCAAAAACAAACAAACAAATGATGAATAAGTACAAGGAAGGGGAGATGAGATATGTCATTTCTGCAGGTGATGTAATGACAGGGATAGCCAGGTCTACCAACAGGCCCAGGACGGGGGCGGGGCAACCTCTTCCCTTTCTCTCTCCATCTCCCCCTTTCATTGTGGCATTTCTGAAGGCAGGGAAGGAAGTAATTAAAGAGAAGTACTCAATGCCACACAAATGTCACCTGGTCTTTTCCAAAGTGGATTGAAATTCTAAAGATGACAGGTTATGCATCTATAGGATGTAGCCGCTGAGATTCCTGTTTTCATTTCAAAAGGTGTTTCTCTTATGGTTTGTCTGTGCAAATCATGTGATGTTATGGTTGCTAAGGTAACCCCCTTTTTTAAAAAAAAATGGGAACAAGAGCGTAAATAAGAATGTAAATCGGCTGCTATGTAAATTCTAGTGAATCTGTTATTGTTGCCTTGAAAATAATAATACTAATAAAAAAGGCAGTCTGGTATTTACCCTCACTGACCCCGAGTACACTTTGGTTTGAACTTAAAATGTATAAGTGTGAGTTTGGTACCAGGGACTCTGTAGACAAGCATGAAATTGCTGTTAAATCACAGACACAAGGAACATGAGAGGGTAGGTCACCCGAGGACTGGGGGAAAGTAGAGAGATGACTTACCCACAGGCCCAGGGCGATTCGTTTGTCTACTGTCAGCCAGAGCCAAGAAAACCTTGGAATGGAACCCACACTTCTGGGTAGCCAGTCAGTCTGTTCACTTGATAGCTCCTTTGTGGCTTGTCTAGATCCCTTCTCATTCTAACATGGCTGGCAGGCCTGCTTGTCTAGATCCCTTCTCATTCTAACATGGCTGGCAGGCCTGCTTGTCTAGATCCCTTCATATTCTAACATGGCTTGCAGGCCTGCTTGTTTGTTTTTTATTTCTACCTAAGACAAATTTAATTTTTAAGTGGTGTGTGTGTGTGTGTGTGTGTGTGTGTGTGTGTGTGTGTGTATGTGATGGGGGGCAGTGGTTGGGGGAGCAAACATCATGAACACAGCCAGTGTGATTGAGTAGTGATTGTGAAGGGTAATGTGAGCCTCCAGATGTTTGATACTAAGTCCCCTGGTTTGAGCAAAGGAAAATTCTGTAATGCGAAGCATGAGCATTTCCACCAATAGAGGCCATGACCAGAAAGCTCATGAGAGAGGATGACCTGAAACTGGGACTGACTGGTGTGGAGACCCAGCACTGTAGTCTGACGGATGGCAAGGATTCCACCCTGTTCAGCCCAGGGAGCTGGCTCACTTGATAAAGTGCGAGAAACCGAGTTAAATTCCCCAGAGTCCAGTACAAAGAGTTTGGTGGCCTCTGTTCGTAATCTCAGCTACAGGGAGGTGGGGACACGCTCCAGGCTAGTGAGAGATCCTGCTTCAATGAACAAGGTATTTACACACACACACACACACACACACACACACACACACACACACAGTAAAAAGTACACATACATTCCCCCTACACCACACACATACACCATACTAAAAAATAAAATACAAATTCATAGTAAATCTTATAGCTGTTTGGTGGCTAGATGCAATGCTGTCATTGTTTGGAAGGGTCAACCAAGGCACCTTAGTTGTCATTTTGTCCTGTCTTCTTACAAAATAAAGCTGGAGGTTTTGTGAGGTCTTGGTCTTTGCTGACAGAGACCAGGGGATCTTATAGGACCTCAGATTGTGTGACTGAGCGCTCTTTCCCCTGAAGCCACCGTCCTCGACTTGATTGAGGTTGGAAGGCAGTTCCCATGCACACTCATGTACTATCACCGCAGCCCTTCCTCACTCTGAAGATGAATCCCTTGGATAATCCTGAGGCCTGTCTGGCTTTGCACGGGCCTTCAGATTGGGAACACTGATATCAAGAGGGCCAGGCCGGGGTGATGACCCAGTGGGCAGGGAACAATGCTTGCCTCTTAAGCATGAGGACCTGAGTTCAGTCCCCAACACCCATGCAAGAAGCCTGGTGCGGCTGTGCACACTTGTAATCCCAGCACTGGAGAGACGGGGGCAGGACAGTCCGGAAACTTTTGGCCAGCTATTCTAGTCAAATCAGCGAGCTCCAGGTTCAAAGGGAGATCTGATCTCAAAAATAAAGACTGAAAGAGATACCTGATGTCTGTGGTCTCAACACATGCAAGCAGGCACACAGGAACACACATACACACATAAATGTAGGCACACCCATGCACATACATGGGAACATACACATGCATGTATAATATACACATGCCCACATACACATGCACCCACCCACAGAGGAACACATGCATACACACACACACATGCACACACACACATACACACACAAATGCAGGCACACACACACATGCACACACATGGGAACATACGCATGCATGTATAATACACACACGCCCACATACACATGCACCCACCCACACAGGAACACATGCACAGACACACACATGCACATGAGTGTGCACGCGCACACACACACATACACACATATGTGCACGTGCACATGCATGCAGGCATGCACACACACCAGCACATACACATGTATGCACACATGCACATACACATACAGACACCCACACATACACACATGAATTTAAATGACCAACAAGCAGATTAGGAGCTGAAGGGAATAAAAGGACCGGAATGAACTGGTTGGTGACACAGACTCTCATCTATGGTGTGACAGGCAGAGACTCCATGGCTACTCCAGGTTCTGCCCCAGCACTGATGCCTCTCCACTGAAAAACACACTGGGAGACTAAACTGCAAGGAAATGTGAGCATACTGGGAGATTCTGTGTGGGACATCTGCTTCATCCAGGATGTGATGGGGTCTCCCACAGGGGAACTGCAGGACAGCTCAGAAATTGAAGGCAACCTAGGTCAATTCATGGAAATTAGCCAGGTTGTGTATCCAGGAGGACATATCCACAGAGTTTCAAGAAAGGAGTGGTATGTGTGAGGGATCTGACTTAACAGGTCGGGAGACAATGGCAGCTGGAGGGGTCCCATGTAGTCAGAAGAGAAAGCCAACATTCCTGAAACTATAAACCAGGCAGTGTGTGGAAACACGAAACCGTGGAATGAATGCTAAATTCCCATTTTACAGATGAGCAAGTAGAGACTCAGAGAGGGAGAGAGAATCCCAGCCCAAGATCAGCAAGTAGCCACTTCTACGCTGGGCACACAGGGACAGTATCTGGGGATTACAGTGAGTAAGAGCACTAACGTTCATCTTCATTTCCTTCAAAATCACAGAAGTGAAGCCAGTGAAGGGAGCTGCTTACATAGAAAGCACCAATTGATTTGTCCTTATACCAGAATCACCATAAAACAGCAAAGCTGGTTGTCCCCCTGTCTGTCTTCGGTCTCTTTATCTATCTACCTATATTTATAGGCAGAGTCTTATGTAGCCCAAGCTGACTTCAAAGTCCCTGTGTAGCCAAGAAAGGCTTTGAACTTTGGATCCCCCTGCCTCAGTTTCCTGCATGCTGTGAAGACAGGCATGTGTCATCATACTTAGTTTATGCAGCGCTGTGGATTGAGCCAGTCTTCTTGTATTCTAGGCTAGGCAGTCTAACGTCTGAGCTATATCCATGATATTATCATTGTCGTCATCATCATCATCATCATCATCGTCATCGTCATCGTCATCGTCACCGTCACCACCACCACCACCACCACCACCACCACCACCATCACCATCACCACCACCATCACCATCACCATCACCATCACCATCACCATCACCATC